>NW_027436846.1:0-140800 GCF_047716275.1 Strix uralensis
AAGCAATGTGAACACTTCTGCTTCCCAGGCACAGAGAAGGTGCTAGCAGGGAATTCTCTGCCTGCCTTTCCCCAGTGCTCTGCAAGCTCTCCAGGACAACATAAAATCTGGGGCTCTGTGCTTTCTTTCGTTCTGAACAAGTGTTACTGTTTTCTGCACAAAAGCGATTCTGCGAAGCAATGTGAACACTTCTGCTTCCCAGGCACAGAGAAGGTGCTAGCAGGGAATTCTCTGCCTGCCTTTCCCCAGTGCTCTGCAAGCTCTCCAGGACAACAGCAAATCTGGGGCTCTGTGCTTTCTTTCGTTCTGAACAAGTGTTACTGTTTTCTGCACAAAAGCGATTCTGCGAAGCAATGTGAACACTTGTGCTTCCCAGGCACAGAGAAGGTGCTAGCAGGGAATTCTCTGCCTGCCTTTCCCCAGTGCTCTGCAAGCTCTCGAGGACAACAGCAAATCTGGGGCTCTGTGCTTTCTTTTGTTCTGAACAAGTGTTACTGTTTTCTGCACAAAAGCGATTCTGCGAAGCAATGTGAACACTTCTGCTTCCCAGGCACAGAGAAGGTGCTAGCAGGGAATTCTCTGCCTGCCTTTCCCCAGTGCTCTGCAAGCTCTCCAGGACAACATAAAATCTGGGGCTCTGTGCTTTCTTTCGTTCTGAACAAGTGTTACTGTTTTCTGCACAAAAGCGATTCTGCGAAGCAATGTGAACACTTCTGCTTCCCAGGCACAGAGAAGGTGCTAGCAGGGAATTCTCTGCCTGCCTTTCCCCAGTGCTCTGCAAGCTCTCCAGGACAACATAAAATCTGGGGCTCTGTGCTTTCTTTCGTTCTGAACAAGTGTTACTGTTTTCTGCACAAAAGCGATTCTGCGAAGCAATGTGAACACTTCTGCTTCCCAGGCACAGAGAAGGTGCTAGCAGGGAATTCTCTGCCTGCCTTTCCCCAGTGCTCTGCAAGCTCTCCAGGACAACATAAAATCTGGGGCTCTGTGCTTTCTTTCGTTCTGAACAAGTGTTACTGTTTTCTGCACAAAAGCGATTCTGCGAAGCAATGTGAACACTTCTGCTTCCCAGGCACAGAGAAGGTGCTAGCAGGGAATTCTCTGCCTGCCTTTCCCCAGTGCTCTGCAAGCTCTCCAGGACAACATAAAATCTGGGGCTCTGTGCTTTCTTTCGTTCTGAACAAGTGTTACTGTTTTCTGCACAAAAGCGATTCTGCGAAGCAATGTGAACACTTCTGCTTCCCAGGCACAGAGAAGGTGCTAGCAGGGAATTCTCTGCCTGCCTTTCCCCAGTGCTCTGCAAGCTCTCCAGGACAACATAAAATCTGGGGCTCTGTGCTTTCTTTCGTTCTGAACAAGTGTTACTGTTTTCTGCACAAAAGCGATTCTGCGAAGCAATGTGAACACTTCTGCTTCCCAGGCACAGAGAAGGTGCTAGCAGGGAATTCTCTGCCTGCCTTTCCCCAGTGCTCTGCAAGCTCTCCAGGACAACATAAAATCTGGGGCTCTGTGCTTTCTTTCGTTCTGAACAAGTGTTAGTGTTTTCTGCACAAAAGCGATTCTGCGAAGCAATGTGAACACTTCTGCTTCCCAGGCACAGAGAAGGTGCTAGCAGGGAATTCTCTGCCTGCCTTTCCCCAGTGCTCTGCAAGCTCTCCAGGACAACATAAAATCTGGGGCTCTGTGCTTTCTTTCGTTCTGAACAAGTGTTACTGTTTTCTGCACAAAAGCGATTCTGCGAAGCAATGTGAACACTTCTGCTTCCCAGGCACAGAGAAGGTGCTAGCAGGGAATTCTCTGCCTGCCTTTCCCCAGTGCTCTGCAAGCTCTCCAGGACAACATAAAATCTGGGGCTCTGTGCTTTCTTTCGTTCTGAACAAGTGTTAATGTTTTCTGCACAAAAGCGATTCTGCGAAGCAATGTGAACACTTCTGCTTCCCAGGCACAGAGAAGGTGCTAGCAGGGAATTCTCTGCCTGCCTTTCCCCAGTGCTCTGCAAGCTCTCCAGGACAACATAAAATCTGGGGCTCTGTGCTTTCTTTCGTTCTGAACAAGTGTTACTGTTTTCTGCACAAAAGCGATTCTGCGAAGCAATGTGAACACTTCTGCTTCCCAGGCACAGAGAAGGTGCTAGCAGGGAATTCTCTGCCTGCCTTTCCCCAGTGCTCTGCAAGCTCTCCAGGACAACATAAAATCTGGGGCTCTGTGCTTTCTTTCGTTCTGAACAAGTGTTAGTGTTTTCTGCACAAAAGCGATTCTGCGAAGCAATGTGAACACTTCTGCTTCCCAGGCACAGAGAAGGTGCTAGCAGGGAATTCTCTGCCTGCCTTTCCCCAGTGCTCTGCAAGCTCTCCAGGACAACATAAAATCTGGGGCTCTGTGCTTTCTTTCGTTCTGAACAAGTGTTACTGTTTTCTGCACAAAAGCGATTCTGCGAAGCAATGTGAACACTTCTGCTTCCCAGGCACAGAGAAGGTGCTAGCAGGGAATTCTCTGCCTGCCTTTCCCCAGTGCTCTGCAAGCTCTCCAGGACAACATAAAATCTGGGGCTCTGTGCTTTCTTTCGTTCTGAACAAGTGTTACTGTTTTCTGCACAAAAGCGATTCTGCGAAGCAATGTGAACAATTCTGCTTCCCAGGCACAGAGAAGGTGCTAGCAGGGAATTCTCTGCCTGCCTTTCCCCAGTGCTCTGCAAGCTCTCCAGGACAACATAAAATCTGGGGCTCTGTGCTTTCTTTCGTTCTCTACAAGTGTTAGTGTTTTCTGCACAAAAGCGATTCTGCGAAGCAATGTGAACAGGCACAGAGAAGGTGCTAGCAGGGAATTCTCTGCCTGCCTTTCCCCAGTGCTCTGCAAGCTCTCCAGGACAACATAAAATCTGGGGCTCTGTGCTTTCTTTCGTTCTGAACAAGTGTTACTGTTTTCTGCACAAAAGCGATTCTGCGAAGCAATGTGAACACTTCTGCTTCCCAGGCACAGAGAAGGTGCTAGCAGGGAATTCTCTGCCTGCCTTTCCCCAGTGCTCTGCAAGCTCTCCAGGACAACAGCAAATCTGGGGCTCTGTGATTCCTTTCGTTCTGAACAAGTGTTAGTGTTTTCTGCACAAAAGCGATTCTGCGAAGCAGTGTGAACAGGCACAGAGAAGGTGCTAGCAGGGAATTCTCTGCCTGCCTTTCCCCAGTGCTCTGCAAGCTCTCCAGGACAACAGCAAATCTGGGGCTCTGTGCTTTCTTTCGTTCTGAACAAGTGTTAGTGTTTTCTGCACAAAAGCGATTCTGCGAAGCAATGTGAACACTTCTGCTTCCCAGGCACAGAGAAGGTGCTAGCAGGGAATTCTCTGCCTGCCTTTCCCCAGTGCTCTGCAAGCTCTCGAGGACAACAGCAAATCTGGGGCTCTGTGCTTTCTTTTGTTCTGAACAAGTGTTACTGTTTTCTGCACAAAAGCGATTCTGCGAAGCAATGTGAACACTTCTGCTTCCCAGGCACAGAGAAGGTGCTAGCAGGGAATTCTCTGCCTGCCTTTCCCCAGTGCTCTGCAAGCTCTCCAGGACAACATAAAATCTGGGGCTCTGTGCTTTCTTTCGTTCTGAACAAGTGTTACTGTTTTCTGCACAAAAGCGATTCTGCGAAGCAATGTGAACACTTCTGCTTCCCAGGCACAGAGAAGGTGCTAGCAGGGAATTCTCTGCCTGCCTTTCCCCAGTGCTCTGCAAGCTCTCCAGGACAACAGTAAATCTGGGGCTCTGTGCTTTCTTTTGTTCTGAACAAGTGTTACTGTTTTCTGCACAAAAGCGATTCTGCGAAGCAATGTGAACACTTCTGCTTCCCAGGCACAGAGAAGGTGCTAGCAGGGAATTCTCTGCCTGCCTTTCCCCAGTGCTCTACAAGCTCTCCAGGACAACATAAAATCTGGGGCTCTGTGCTTTCTTTCGTTCTCTACAAGTGTTAGTGTTTTCTGCACAAAAGCGATTCTGCGAAGCAATGTGAACAGGAACAGAGAAGGTGCTAGCAGGGAATTCTCTGCCTGCCTTTCCCCAGTGCTCTGCAAGCTCTCCAGGACAACAGCAAATCTGGGGCTCTGTGCTTTCTTTCGTTCTGAACAAGTGTTACTGTTTTCTGCACAAAAGCGATTCTGCGAAGCAATGTGAACACTTCTGCTTCCCAGGCACAGAGAAGGTGCTAGCAGGGAATTCTCTGCCTGCCTTTCCCCAGTGCTCTGCAAGCTCTCCAGGACAACAGCAAATCTGGGGCTCTGTGCTTTCTTTCGTTCTGAACAAGTGTTACTGTTTTCTGCACAAAAGCGATTCTGCGAAGCAGTGTGAACAGGCACAGAGAAGGTGCTAGCAGGGAATTCTCTGCCTGCCTTTCCCCAGTGCTCTGCAAGCTCTCCAGGACAACAGCAAATGTGGGGCTCTGTGCTTTCTTTCGTTCTGAACAAGTGTTACTGTTTTCTGCACAAAAGCGATTCTGCGAAGCAATGTGAACACTTCTGCTTCCCAGGCACAGAGAAAGTGCTAGCAGGGAATTCTCTGCCTGCCTTTCCCCAGTGCTCTGCAAGCTCTCCAGGACAACATAAAATCTGGGGCTCTGTGCTTTCTTTCGTTCTGAACAAGTGTTACTGTTTTCTGCACAAAAACGATTCTGCGAAGCAATGTGAACAGGCACAGAGAAGGTGCTAGCAGGGAATTCTCTGCCTGCCTTTCCCCAGTGCTCTGCAAGCTCTCCAGGACAACAGCAAATCTGGGGCTCTGTGCTTTCATTCGTTCTGAACAAGTGTTACTGTTTTCTGCACAAAAACGATTCTGCGAAGCAATGTGAACACTTCTGCTTCCCAGGCACAGAGAAGGTGCTAGCAGGGAATTCTCTGCCTGCCTTTCCCCAGTGCTCTGCAAGCTCTCCAGGACAACAGCAAATCTGGGGCTCTGTGCTTTCTTTCGTTCTGAACAAGTGTTAGTGTTTTCTGCACAAAAGCGATTCTGCGAAGCAATGTGAACACTTCTGCTTCCCAGGCACAGAGAAGGTGCTAGCAGGGAATTCTCTGCCTGCCTTTCCCCAGTGCTCTGCAAGCTCTCCAGGACAACATAAAATCTGGGGCTCTGTGCTTTCTTTTGTTCTGAACAAGTGTTACTGTTTTCTGCACAAAAGCGATTCTGCGAAGCAATGTGAACACTTCTGCTTCCCAGGCACAGAGAAGGTGCTAGCAGGGAATTCTCTGCCTGCCTTTCCCCAGTGCTCTGCAAGCTCTCCAGGACAACATAAAATCTGGGGCTCTGTGCTTTCTTTCGTTCTGAACAAGTGTTACTGTTTTCTGCACAAAAGCGATTCTGCGAAGCAATGTGAACACTTCTGCTTCCCAGGCACAGAGAAGGTGCTAGCAGGGAATTCTCTGCCTGCCTTTCCCCAGTGCTCTGCAAGCTCTCCAGGACAACATAAAATCTGGGGCTCTGTGCTTTCTTTCGTTCTCTACAAGTGTTAGTGTTTTCTGCACAAAAGCGATTCTGCGAAGCAATGTGAACAGGAACAGAGAAGGTGCTAGCAGGGAATTCTCTGCCTGCCTTTCCCCAGTGCTCTGCAAGCTCTCCAGGACAACAGCAAATCTGGGGCTCTGTGCTTTCTTTCGTTCTGAACAAGTGTTACTGTTTTCTGCACAAAAGCGATTCTGCGAAGCAATGTGAACACTTCTGCTTCCCAGGCACAGAGAAGGTGCTAGCAGGGAATTCTCTGCCTGCCTTTCCCCAGTGCTCTGCAAGCTCTCCAGGACAACATAAAATCTGGGGCTCTGTGCTTTCTTTCGTTCTGAACAAGTGTTACTGTTTTCTGCACAAAAGCGATTCTGCGAAGCAGTGTGAACAGGCACAGAGAAGGTGCTAGCAGGGAATTCTCTGCCTGCCTTTCCCCAGTGCTCTGCAAGCTCTCCAGGACAACAGCAAATCTGGGGCTCTGTGCTTTCTTTCGTTCTGAACAAGTGTTACTGTTTTCTGCACAAAAGCGATTCTGCGAAGCAATGTGAACACTTCTGCTTCCCAGGCACAGAGAAAGTGCTAGCAGGGAATTCTCTGCCTGCCTTTCCCCAGTGCTCTGCAAGCTCTCCAGGACAACATAAAATCTGGGGCTCTGTGCTTTCTTTCGTTCTGAACAAGTGTTACTGTTTTCTGCACAAAAACGATTCTGCGAAGCAATGTGAACAGGCACAGAGAAGGTGCTAGCAGGGAATTCTCTGCCTGCCTTTCCCCAGTGCTCTGCAAGCTCTCCAGGACAACATAAAATCTGGGGCTCTGTGCTTTCATTCGTTCTGAACAAGTGTTACTGTTTTCTGCACAAAAACGATTCTGCGAAGCAATGTGAACACTTCTGCTTCCCAGGCACAGAGAAGGTGCTAGCAGGGAATTCTCTGCCTGCCTTTCCCCAGTGCTCTGCAAGCTCTCCAGGACAACATAAAATCTGGGGCTCTGTGCTTTCTTTCGTTCTGAACAAGTGTTACTGTTTTCTGCACAAAAGCGATTCTGCGAAGCAATGTGAACACTTCTGCTTCCCAGGCACAGAGAAGGTGCTAGCAGGGAATTCTCTGCCTGCCTTTCCCCAGTGCTCTGCAAGCTCTCCAGGACAACATAAAATCTGGGGCTCTGTGCTTTCTTTCGTTCTGAACAAGTGTTACTGTTTTCTGCACAAAAGCGATTCTGCGAAGCAGTGTGAACAGGCACAGAGAAGGTGATAGCAGGGAATTCTCTGCCTGCCTTTCCCCAGTGCTCTGCAAGCTCTCCAGGACAACAGCAAATCTGGGGCTCTGTGCTTTCTTTCGTTCTGAACAAGTGTTACTGTTTTCTGCACAAAAGCGATTCTGCGAAGCAATGTGAACACTTCTGCTTCCCAGGCACAGAGAAAGTGCTAGCAGGGAATTCTCTGCCTGCCTTTCCCCAGTGCTCTGCAAGCTCTCCAGGACAACATAAAATCTGGGGCTCTGTGCTTTCTTTCGTTCTGAACAAGTGTTACTGTTTTCTGCACAAAAACGATTCTGCGAAGCAATGTGAACAGGCACAGAGAAGGTGCTAGCAGGGAATTCTCTGCCTGCCTTTCCCCAGTGCTCTGCAAGCTCTCCAGGACAACAGCAAATCTGGGGCTCTGTGCTTTCATTCGTTCTGAACAAGTGTTACTGTTTTCTGCACAAAAACGATTCTGCGAAGCAATGTGAACACTTCTGCTTCCCAGGCACAGAGAAGGTGCTAGCAGGGAATTCTCTGCCTGCCTTTCCCCAGTGCTCTGCAAGCTCTCCAGGACAACAGCAAATCTGGGGCTCTGTGCTTTCTTTCGTTCTGAACAAGTGTTACTGTTTTCTGCACAAAAGCGATTCTGCGAAGCAATGTGAACACTTCTGCTTCCCAGGCACAGAGAAGGTGCTAGCAGGGAATTCTCTGCCTGCCTTTCCCCAGTGCTCTGCAAGCTCTCCAGGACAACATAAAATCTGGGGCTCTGTGCTTTCTTTCGTTCTGAACAAGTGTTACTGTTTTCTGCACAAAAGCGATTCTGCGAAGCAATGTGAACAATTCTGCTTCCCAGGCACAGAGAAGGTGCTAGCAGGGAATTCTCTGCCTGCCTTTCCCCAGTGCTCTGCAAGCTCTCCAGGACAACATAAAATCTGGGGCTCTGTGCTTTCTTTCGTTCTCTACAAGTGTTAGTGTTTTCTGCACAAAAGCGATTCTGCGAAGCAATGTGAACAGGCACAGAGAAGGTGCTAGCAGGGAATTCTCTGCCTGCCTTTCCCCAGTGCTCTGCAAGCTCTCCAGGACAACATAAAATCTGGGGCTCTGTGCTTTCTTTCGTTCTGAACAAGTGTTACTGTTTTCTGCACAAAAGCGATTCTGCGAAGCAATGTGAACACTTCTGCTTCCCAGGCACAGAGAAGGTGCTAGCAGGGAATTCTCTGCCTGCCTTTCCCCAGTGCTCTGCAAGCTCTCCAGGACAACAGCAAATCTGGGGCTCTGTGCTTTCTTTCGTTCTGAACAAGTGTTACTGTTTTCTGCACAAAAGCGATTCTGCGAAGCAATGTGAACACTTCTGCTTCCCAGGCACAGAGAAGGTGCTAGCAGGGAATTCTCTGCCTGCCTTTCCCCAGTGCTCTGCAAGCTCTCCAGGACAACATAAAATCTGGGGCTCTGTGCTTTCTTTCGTTCTCTACAAGTGTTAGTGTTTTCTGCACAAAAGCGATTCTGCGAAGCAATGTGAACAGGCACAGAGAAGGTGCTAGCAGGGAATTCTCTGCCTGCCTTTCCCCAGTGCTCTGCAAGCTCTCCAGGACAACAGCAAATCTGGGGCTCTGTGCTTTCTTTCGTTCTGAACAAGTGTTACTGTTTTCTGCACAAAAGCGATTCTGCGAAGCAATGTGAACACTTCTGCTTCCCAGGCACAGAGAAGGTGCTAGCAGGGAATTCTCTGCCTGCCTTTCCCCAGTGCTCTGCAAGCTCTCCAGGACAACAGCAAATCTGGGGCTCTGTGCTTTCTTTCGTTCTGAACAAGTGTTACTGTTTTCTGCACAAAAGCGATTCTGCGAAGCAATGTGAACACTTCTGCTTCCCAGGCACAGAGAAGGTGCTAGCAGGGAATTCTCTGCCTGCCTTTCCCCAGTGCTCTGCAAGCTCTCCAGGACAACAGCAAATCTGGGGCTCTGTGATTCCTTTCGTTCTGAACAAGTGTTAGTGTTTTCTGCACAAAAGCGATTCTGCGAAGCAGTGTGAACAGGCACAGAGAAGGTGCTAGCAGGGAATTCTCTGCCTGCCTTTCCCCAGTGCTCTGCAAGCTCTCCAGGACAACAGCAAATCTGGGGCTCTGTGCTTTCTTTCGTTCTGAACAAGTGTTACTGTTTTCTGCACAAAAACGATTCTGCGAAGCAATGTGAACACTTCTGCTTCCCAGGCACAGAGAAGGTGCTAGCAGGGAATTCTCTGCCTGCCTTTCCCCAGTGCTCTGCAAGCTCTCCAGGACAACATAAAATCTGGGGCTCTGTGCTTTCTTTTGTTCTGAACAAGTGTTACTGTTTTCTGCACAAAAGCGATTCTGCGAAGCAATGTGAACACTTCTGCTTCCCAGGCACAGAGAAGGTGCTAGCAGGGAATTCTCTGCCTGCCTTTCCCCAGTGCTCTGCAAGCTCTCCAGGACAACATAAAATCTGGGGCTCTGTGCTTTCTTTCGTTCTGAACAAGTGTTACTGTTTTCTGCACAAAAGCGATTCTGCGAAGCAATGTGAACACTTCTGCTTCCCAGGCACAGAGAAGGTGCTAGCAGGGAATTCTCTGCCTGCCTTTCCCCAGTGCTCTGCAAGCTCTCCAGGACAACATAAAATCTGGGGCTCTGTGCTTTCTTTCGTTCTGAACAAGTGTTAGTGTTTTCTGCACAAAAGCGATTCTGCGAAGCAATGTGAACACTTCTGCTTCCCAGGCACAGAGAAGGTGCTAGCAGGGAATTCTCTGCCTGCCTTTCCCCAGTGCTCTGCAAGCTCTCCAGGACAACATAAAATCTGGGGCTCTGTGCTTTCTTTCGTTCTCTACAAGTGTTAGTGTTTTCTGCACAAAAGCGATTCTGCGAAGCAATGTGAACAGGCACAGAGAAGGTGCTAGCAGGGAATTCTCTGCCTGCCTTTCCCCAGTGCTCTGCAAGCTCTCCAGGACAACATAAAATCTGGGGCTCTGTGCTTTCTTTCGTTCTGAACAAGTGTTAGTGTTTTCTGCACAAAAGCGATTCTGCGAAGCAATGTGAACACTTCTGCTTCCCAGGCACAGAGAAGGTGCTAGCAGGGAATTCTCTGCCTGCCTTTCCCCAGTGCTCTGCAAGCTCTCCAGGACAACAGCAAATCTGGGGCTCTGTGATTCCTTTCGTTCTGAACAAGTGTTAGTGTTTTCTGCACAAAAGCGATTCTGCGAAGCAGTGTGAACAGGCACAGAGAAGGTGCTAGCAGGGAATTCTCTGCCTGCCTTTCCCCAGTGCTCTGCAAGCTCTCCAGGACAACAGCAAATCTGGGGCTCTGTGCTTTCTTTCGTTCTGAACAAGTGTTACTGTTTTCTGCACAAAAACGATTCTGCGAAGCAATGTGAACACTTCTGCTTCCCAGGCACAGAGAAGGTGCTAGCAGGGAATTCTCTGCCTGCCTTTCCCCAGTGCTCTGCAAGCTCTCCAGGACAACATAAAATCTGGGGCTCTGTGCTTTCTTTTGTTCTGAACAAGTGTTACTGTTTTCTGCACAAAAGCGATTCTGCGAAGCAATGTGAACACTTCTGCTTTCCAGGCACAGAGAAGGTGCTAGCAGGGAATTCTCTGCCTGCCTTTCCCCAGTGCTCTGCAAGCTCTCCAGGACAACATAAAATCTGGGGCTCTGTGCTTTCTTTCGTTCTGAACAAGTGTTACTGTTTTCTGCACAAAAGCGATTCTGCGAAGCAATGTGAACACTTCTGCTTCCCAGGCACAGAGAAGGTGCTAGCAGGGAATTCTCTGCCTGCCTTTCCCCAGTGCTCTGCAAGCTCTCCAGGACAACAGTAAATCTGGGGCTCTGTGCTTTCTTTTGTTCTGAACAAGTGTTACTGTTTTCTGCACAAAAGCGATTCTGCGAAGCAATGTGAACACTTCTGCTTCCCAGGCACAGAGAAGGTGCTAGCAGGGAATTCTCTGCCTGCCTTTCCCCAGTGCTCTACAAGCTCTCCAGGACAACATAAAATCTGGGGCTCTGTGCTTTCTTTCGTTCTCTACAAGTGTTAGTGTTTTCTGCACAAAAGCGATTCTGCGAAGCAATGTGAACAGGAACAGAGAAGGTGCTAGCAGGGAATTCTCTGGCTGCCTTTCCCCAGTGCTCTGCAAGCTCTCCAGGACAACAGCAAATCTGGGGCTCTGTGCTTTCTTTCGTTCTGAACAAGTGTTACTGTTTTCTGCACAAAAGCGATTCTGCGAAGCAATGTGAACACTTCTGCTTCCCAGGCACAGAGAAGCTGCTAGCAGGGAATTCTCTGCCTGCCTTTCCCCAGTGCTCTGCAAGCTCTCCAGGACAACATAAAATCTGGGGCTCTGTGCTTTCTTTCGTTCTGAACAAGTGTTAGTGTTTTCTGCACAAAAGCGATTCTGCGAAGCAGTGTGAACAGGCACAGAGAAGGTGCTAGCAGGGAATTCTCTGCCTGCCTTTCCCCAGTGCTCTGCAAGCTCTCCAGGACAACAGCAAATCTGGGGCTCTGTGCTTTCTTTCGTTCTGAACAAGTGTTACTGTTTTCTGCACAAAAGCGATTCTGCGAAGCAATGTGAACACTTCTGCTTCCCAGGCACAGAGAAAGTGCTAGCAGGGAATTCTCTGCCTGCCTTTCCCCAGTGCTCTGCAAGCTCTCCAGGACAACATAAAATCTGGGGCTCTGTGCTTTCTTTCGTTCTGAACAAGTGTTACTGTTTTCTGCACAAAAACGATTCTGCGAAGCAATGTGAACAGGCACAGAGAAGGTGCTAGCAGGGAATTCTCTGCCTGCCTTTCCCCAGTGCTCTGCAAGCTCTCCAGGACAACATAAAATCTGGGGCTCTGTGCTTTCTTTCGTTCTGAACAAGTGTTAGTGTTTTCTGCACAAAAGCGATTCTGCGAAGCAATGTGAACACTTCTGCTTCCCAGGCACAGAGAAGGTGCTAGCAGGGAATTCTCTGCCTGCCTTTCCCCAGTGCTCTGCAAGCTCTCCAGGACAACATAAAATCTGGGGCTCTGTGCTTTCTTTCGTTCTGAACAAGTGTTACTGTTTTCTGCACAAAAGCGATTCTGCGAAGCAATGTGAACACTTCTGCTTCCCAGGCACAGAGAAGGTGCTAGCAGGGAATTCTCTGCCTGCCTTTCCCCAGTGCTCTGCAAGCTCTCCAGGACAACATAAAATCTGGGGCTCTGTGCTTTCTTTCGTTCTGAACAAGTGTTACTGTTTTCTGCACAAAAGCGATTCTGCGAAGCAATGTGAACACTTCTGCTTCCCAGGCACAGAGAAGGTGCTAGCAGGGAATTCTCTGCCTGCCTTTCCCCAGTGCTCTGCAAGCTCTCCAGGACAACAGCAAATCTGGGGCTCTGTGCTTTCTTTCGTTCTGAACAAGTGTTACTGTTTTCTGCACAAAAGCGCTTCTGCGAAGCAATGTGAACACTTCTGCTTCCCAGGCACAGAGAAGGTGCTAGCAGGGAATTCTCTGCCTGCCTTTCCCCAGTGCTCTGCAAGCTCTCCAGGACAACATAAAATCTGGGGCTCTGTGCTTTCTTTCGTTCTGAACAAGTGTTACTGTTTTCTGCACAAAAGCGATTCTGCGAAGCAATGTGAACACTTCTGCTTCCCAGGCACAGAGAAGGTGCTAGCAGGGAATTCTCTGCCTGCCTTTCCCCAGTGCTCTGCAAGCTCTCCAGGACAACATAAAATCTGGGGCTCTGTGCTTTCTTTCGTTCTGAACAAGTGTTACTGTTTTCTGCACAAAAGCGATTCTGCGAAGCAATGTGAACACTTCTGCTTCCCAGGCACAGAGAAGGTGCTAGCAGGGAATTCTCTGCCTGCCTTTCCCCAGTGCTCTGCAAGCTCTCCAGGACAACAGCAAATCTGGGGCTCTGTGCTTTCTTTCGTTCTGAACAAGTGTTACTGTTTTCTGCACAAAAGCGCTTCTGCGAAGCAATGTGAACACTTCTGCTTCCCAGGCACAGAGAAGGTGCTAGCAGGGAATTCTCTGCCTGCCTTTCCCCAGTGCTCTGCAAGCTCTCCAGGACAACAGCAAATCTGGGGCTCTGTGCTTTCTTTCGTTCTGAACAAGTGTTACTGTTTTCTGCACAAAAGCGATTCTGCGAAGCAATGTGAACACTTCTGCTTCCCAGGCACAGAGAAGGTGCTAGCAGGGAATTCTCTGCCTGCCTTTCCCCAGTGCTCTGCAAGCTCTCCAGGACAACATAAAATCTGGGGCTCTGTGCTTTCTTTCGTTCTGAACAAGTGTTACTGTTTTCTGCACAAAAGCGATTCTGCGAAGCAATGTGAACACTTCTGCTTCCCAGGCACAGAGAAGGTGCTAGCAGGGAATTCTCTGCCTGCCTTTCCCCAGTGCTCTGCAAGCTCTCCAGGACAACAGCAAATCTGGGGCTCTGTGCTTTCTTTCGTTCTGAACAAGTGTTACTGTTTTCTGCACAAAAGCGATTCTGCGAAGCAATGTGAACACTTCTGCTTCCCAGGCACAGAGAAGGTGCTAGCAGGGAATTCTCTGCCTGCCTTTCCCCAGTGCTCTGCAAGCTCTCCAGGACAACAGCAAATCTGGGGCTCTGTGCTTTCTTTCGTTCTGAACAAGTGTTACTGTTTTCTGCACAAAAGCGCTTCTGCGAAGCAATGTGAACACTTCTGCTTCCCAGGCACAGAGAAGGTGCTAGCAGGGAATTCTCTGCCTGCCTTTCCCCAGTGCTCTGCAAGCTCTCCAGGACAACATAAAATCTGGGGCTCTGTGCTTTCTTTCGTTCTGAACAAGTGTTACTGTTTTCTGCACAAAAGCGATTCTGCGAAGCAATGTGAACACTTCTGCTTCCCAGGCACAGAGAAGGTGCTAGCAGGGAATTCTCTGCCTGCCTTTCCCCAGTGCTCTGCAAGCTCTCCAGGACAACATAAAATCTGGGGCTCTGTGCTTTCTTTCGTTCTGAACAAGTGTTACTGTTTTCTGCACAAAAGCGATTCTGCGAAGCAATGTGAACACTTCTGCTTCCCAGGCACAGAGAAGGTGCTAGCAGGGAATTCTCTGCCTGCCTTTCCCCAGTGCTCTGCAAGCTCTCCAGGACAACAGCAAATCTGGGGCTCTGTGCTTTCTTTCGTTCTGAACAAGTGTTACTGTTTTCTGCACAAAAGCGCTTCTGCGAAGCAATGTGAACACTTCTGCTTCCCAGGCACAGAGAAGGTGCTAGCAGGGAATTCTCTGCCTGCCTTTCCCCAGTGCTCTGCAAGCTCTCCAGGACAACAGCAAATCTGGGGCTCTGTGCTTTCTTTCGTTCTGAACAAGTGTTACTGTTTTCTGCACAAAAGCGATTCTGCGAAGCAATGTGAACACTTCTGCTTCCCAGGCACAGAGAAGGTGCTAGCAGGGAATTCTCTGCCTGCCTTTCCCCAGTGCTCTGCAAGCTCTCCAGGACAACATAAAATCTGGGGCTCTGTGCTTTCTTTCGTTCTGAACAAGTGTTACTGTTTTCTGCACAAAAGCGATTCTGCGAAGCAATGTGAACACTTCTGCTTCCCAGGCACAGAGAAGGTGCTAGCAGGGAATTCTCTGCCTGCCTTTCCCCAGTGCTCTGCAAGCTCTCCAGGACAACAGCAAATCTGGGGCTCTGTGCTTTCTTTCGTTCTGAACAAGTGTTACTGTTTTCTGCACAAAAGCGATTCTGCGAAGCAATGTGAACACTTCTGCTTCCCAGGCACAGAGAAGGTGCTAGCAGGGAATTCTCTGCCTGCCTTTCCCCAGTGCTCTGCAAGCTCTCCAGGACAACATAAAATCTGGGGCTCTGTGCTTTCTTTCGTTCTGAACAAGTGTTAGTGTTTTCTGCACAAAAGCGATTCTGCGAAGCAATGTGAACACTTCTGCTTCCCAGGCACAGAGAAGGTGCTAGCAGGGAATTCTCTGCCTGCCTTTCCCCAGTGCTCTGCAAGCTCTCCAGGACAACATAAAATCTGGGGCTCTGTGCTTTCTTTCGTTCTGAACAAGTGTTACTGTTTTCTGCACAAAAGCGATTCTGCGAAGCAATGTGAACACTTCTGCTTCCCAGGCACAGAGAAGGTGCTAGCAGGGAATTCTCTGCCTGCCTTTCCCCAGTGCTCTGCAAGCTCTCCAGGACAACATAAAATCTGGGGCTCTGTGCTTTCTTTCGTTCTGAACAAGTGTTAGTGTTTTCTGCACAAAAGCGATTCTGCGAAGCAATGTGAACACTTCTGCTTCCCAGGCACAGAGAAGGTGCTAGCAGGGAATTCTCTGCCTGCCTTTCCCCAGTGCTCTGCAAGCTCTCCAGGACAACATAAAATCTGGGGCTCTGTGCTTTCTTTCGTTCTGAACAAGTGTTACTGTTTTCTGCACAAAAGCAATTCTGCGAAGCAATGTGAACACTTCTGCTTCCCAGGCACAGAGAAGGTGCTAGCAGGGAATTCTCTGCCTGCCTTTCCCCAGTGCTCTGCAAGCTCTCCAGGACAACAGCAAATCTGGGGCTCTGTGCTTTCTTTCGTTCTGAACAAGTGTTACTGTTTTCTGCACAAAAGCGATTCTGCGAAGCAATGTGAACACTTCTGCTTCCCAGGCACAGAGAAGGTGCTAGCAGGGAATTCTCTGCCTGCCTTTCCCCAGTGCTCTGCAAGCTCTCCAGGACAACAGCAAATCTGGGGCTCTGTGCTTTCTTTCGTTCTGAACAAGTGTTACTGTTTTCTGCACAAAAGCGATTCTGCGAAGCAATGTGAACACTTCTGCTTCCCAGGCACAGAGAAGGTGCTAGCAGGGAATTCTCTGCCTGCCTTTCCCCAGTGCTCTGCAAGCTCTCCAGGACAACATAAAATCTGGGGCTCTGTGCTTTCTTTCGTTCTGAACAAGTGTTAGTGTTTTCTGCACAAAAGCGATTCTGCGAAGAAATGTGAACACTTCTGCTTCCCAGGCACAGAGAAAGTGCTAGCAGGGAATTCTCTGCCTGCCTTTCCCCAGTGCTCTGCAAGCTCTCCAGGACAACATAAAATCTGGGGCTCTGTGCTTTCTTTCGTTCTGAACAAGTGTTACTGTTTTCTGCACAAAAGCGATTCTGCGAAGCAATGTGAACACTTCTGCTTCCCAGGCACAGAGAAGGTGCTAGCAGGGAATTCTCTGCCTGCCTTTCCCCAGTGCTCTGCAAGCTCTCCAGGACAACATAAAATCTGGGGCTCTGTGCTTTCTTTCGTTCTGAACAAGTGTTACTGTTTTCTGCACAAAAGCGATTCTGCGAAGCAATGTGAACACTTCTGCTTCCCAGGCACAGAGAAGGTGCTAGCAGGGAATTCTCTGCCTGCCTTTCCCCAGTGCTCTGCAAGCTCTCCAGGACAACATAAAATCTGGGGCTCTGTGCTTTCTTTCGTTCTGAACAAGTGTTACTGTTTTCTGCACAAAAGCGATTCTGCAAAGCAATGTGAACACTTCTGCTTCCCAGGCACAGAGAAGGTGCTAGCAGGGAATTCTCTGCCTGCCTTTCCCCAGTGCTCTGCAAGCTCTCCAGGACAACAGCAAATCTGGGGCTCTGTGCTTTCTTTCGTTCTGAACAAGTGTTACTGTTTTCTGCACAAAAGCGCTTCTGCGAAGCAATGTGAACACTTCTGCTTCCCAGGCACAGAGAAGGTGCTAGCAGGGAATTCTCTGCCTGCCTTTCCCCAGTGCTCTGCAAGCTCTCCAGGACAACAGCAAATCTGGGGCTCTGTGCTTTCTTTCGTTCTGAACAAGTGTTACTGTTTTCTGCACAAAAGCGATTCTGCGAAGCAATGTGAACACTTCTGCTTCCCAGGCACAGAGAAGGTGCTAGCAGGGAATTCTCTGCCTGCCTTTCCCCAGTGCTCTGCAAGCTCTCCAGGACAACATAAAATCTGGGGCTCTGTGCTTTCTTTCGTTCTGAACAAGTGTTACTGTTTTCTGCACAAAAGCGATTCTGCGAAGCAATGTGAACACTTCTGCTTCCCAGGCACAGAGAAGGTGCTAGCAGGGAATTCTCTGCCTGCCTTTCCCCAGTGCTCTGCAAGCTCTCCAGGACAACAGCAAATCTGGGGCTCTGTGCTTTCTTTCGTTCTGAACAAGTGTTACTGTTTTCTGCACAAAAGCGATTCTGCGAAGCAATGTGAACACTTCTGCTTCCCAGGCACAGAGAAGGTGCTAGCAGGGAATTCTCTGCCTGCCTTTCCCCAGTGCTCTGCAAGCTCTCCAGGACAACATAAAATCTGGGGCTCTGTGCTTTCTTTCGTTCTGAACAAGTGTTAGTGTTTTCTGCACAAAAGCGATTCTGCGAAGCAATGTGAACACTTCTGCTTCCCAGGCACAGAGAAGGTGCTAGCAGGGAATTCTCTGCCTGCCTTTCCCCAGTGCTCTGCAAGCTCTCCAGGACAACATAAAATCTGGGGCTCTGTGCTTTCTTTCGTTCTGAACAAGTGTTACTGTTTTCTGCACAAAAGCGATTCTGCGAAGCAATGTGAACACTTCTGCTTCCCAGGCACAGAGAAGGTGCTAGCAGGGAATTCTCTGCCTGCCTTTCCCCAGTGCTCTGCAAGCTCTCCAGGACAACATAAAATCTGGGGCTCTGTGCTTTCTTTCGTTCTGAACAAGTGTTACTGTTTTCTGCACAAAAGCGATTCTGCGAAGCAATGTGAACACTTCTGCTTCCCAGGCACAGAGAAGGTGCTAGCAGGGAATTCTCTGCCTGCCTTTCCCCAGTGCTCTGCAAGCTCTCCAGGACAACATAAAATCTGGGGCTCTGTGCTTTCTTTCGTTCTGAACAAGTGTTACTGTTTTCTGCACAAAAGCAATTCTGCGAAGCAATGTGAACACTTCTGCTTCCCAGGCACAGAGAAGGTGCTAGCAGGGAATTCTCTGCCTGCCTTTCCCCAGTGCTCTGCAAGCTCTCCAGGACAACAGCAAATCTGGGGCTCTGTGCTTTCTTTCGTTCTGAACAAGTGTTACTGTTTTCTGCACAAAAGCGATTCTGCGAAGCAATGTGAACACTTCTGCTTCCCAGGCACAGAGAAGGTGCTAGCAGGGAATTCTCTGCCTGCCTTTCCCCAGTGCTCTGCAAGCTCTCCAGGACAACAGCAAATCTGGGGCTCTGTGCTTTCTTTCGTTCTGAACAAGTGTTACTGTTTTCTGCACAAAAGCGATTCTGCGAAGCAATGTGAACACTTCTGCTTCCCAGGCACAGAGAAGGTGCTAGCAGGGAATTCTCTGCCTGCCTTTCCCCAGTGCTCTGCAAGCTCTCCAGGACAACATAAAATCTGGGGCTCTGTGCTTTCTTTCGTTCTGAACAAGTGTTAGTGTTTTCTGCACAAAAGCGATTCTGCGAAGAAATGTGAACACTTCTGCTTCCCAGGCACAGAGAAAGTGCTAGCAGGGAATTCTCTGCCTGCCTTTCCCCAGTGCTCTGCAAGCTCTCCAGGACAACATAAAATCTGGGGCTCTGTGCTTTCTTTCGTTCTGAACAAGTGTTACTGTTTTCTGCACAAAAGCGATTCTGCGAAGCAATGTGAACACTTCTGCTTCCCAGGCACAGAGAAGGTGCTAGCAGGGAATTCTCTGCCTGCCTTTCCCCAGTGCTCTGCAAGCTCTCCAGGACAACAGCAAATCTGGGGCTCTGTGATTCCTTTCGTTCTGAACAAGTGTTACTGTTTTCTGCACAAAAGCGATTCTGCGAAGCAGTGTGAACAGGCACAGAGAAGGTGCTAGCAGGGAATTCTCTGCCTGCCTTTCCCCAGTGCTCTGCAAGCTCTCGAGGACAACAGCAAATCTGGGGCTCTGTGCTTTCTTTCGTTCTGAACAAGTGTTACTGTTTTCTGCACAAAAACGATTCTGCGATGCAATGTGAACACTTCTGCTTCCCAGGCACAGAGAAGGTGCTAGCAGGGAATTCTCTGCCTGCCTTTCCCCAGTGCTCTGCAAGCTCTCCAGGACAACATAAAATCTGGGGCTCTGTGCTTTCTTTTTTTCTGAACAAGTGTTACTGTTTTCTGCACAAAAGCGATTCTGCGAAGCAATGTGAACACTTCTGCTTCCCAGGCACAGAGAAGGTGCTAGCAGGGAATTCTCTGCCTGCCTTTCCCCAGTGCTCTGCAAGCTCTCCAGGACAACATAAAATCTGGGGCTCTGTGCTTTCTTTCGTTCTGAACAAGTGTTACTGTTTTCTGCACAAAAGCGATTCTGCGAAGCAATGTGAACACTTCTGCTTCCCAGGCACAGAGAAGGTGCTAGCAGGGAATTCTCTGCCTGCCTTTCCCCAGTGCTCTGCAAGCTCTCCAGGACAACATAAAATCTGGGGCTCTGTGCTTTCTTTCGTTCTGAACAAGTGTTACTGTTTTCTGCACAAAAGCGATTCTGCGAAGCAATGTGAACACTTCTGCTTCCCAGGCACAGAGAAGGTGCTAGCAGGGAATTCTCTGCCTGCCTTTCCCCAGTGCTCTGCAAGCTCTCCAGGACAACATAAAATCTGGGGCTCTGTGCTTTCTTTCGTTCTGAACAAGTGTTACTGTTTTCTGCACAAAAGCGATTCTGCGAAGCAATGTGAACAATTCTGCTTCCCAGGCACAGAGAAGGTGCTAGCAGGGAATTCTCTGCCTGCCTTTCCCCAGTGCTCTGCAAGCTCTCCAGGACAACATAAAATCTGGGGCTCTGTGCTTTCTTTCGTTCTCTACAAGTGTTAGTGTTTTCTGCACAAAAGCGATTCTGCGAAGCAATGTGAACAGGCACAGAGAAGGTGCTAGCAGGGAATTCTCTGCCTGCCTTTCCCCAGTGCTCTGCAAGCTCTCCAGGACAACATAAAATCTGGGGCTCTGTGCTTTCTTTCGTTCTGAACAAGTGTTACTGTTTTCTGCACAAAAGCGATTCTGCGAAGCAATGTGAACACTTCTGCTTCCCAGGCACAGAGAAGGTGCTAGCAGGGAATTCTCTGCCTGCCTTTCCCCAGTGCTCTGCAAGCTCTCCAGGACAACAGCAAATCTGGGGCTCTGTGATTCCTTTCGTTCTGAACAAGTGTTAGTGTTTTCTGCACAAAAGCGATTCTGCGAAGCAGTGTGAACAGGCACAGAGAAGGTGCTAGCAGGGAATTCTCTGCCTGCCTTTCCCCAGTGCTCTGCAAGCTCTCCAGGACAACAGCAAATCTGGGGCTCTGTGCTTTCTTTCGTTCTGAACAAGTGTTACTGTTTTCTGCACAAAAACGATTCTGCGAAGCAATGTGAACACTTCTGCTTCCCAGGCACAGAGAAGGTGCTAGCAGGGAATTCTCTGCCTGCCTTTCCCCAGTGCTCTGCAAGCTCTCCAGGACAACATAAAATCTGGGGCTCTGTGCTTTCTTTCGTTCTGAACAAGTGTTACTGTTTTCTGCACAAAAGCGATTCTGCGAAGCAATGTGAACACTTCTGCTTCCCAGGCACAGAGAAGGTGCTAGCAGGGAATTCTCTGCCTGCCTTTCCCCAGTGCTCTGCAAGCTCTCCAGGACAACATAAAATCTGGGGCTCTGTGCTTTCTTTCGTTCTGAACAAGTGTTACTGTTTTCTGCACAAAAGCGATTCTGCGAAGCAATGTGAACACTTCTGCTTCCCAGGCACAGAGAAGGTGCTAGCAGGGAATTCTCTGCCTGCCTTTCCCCAGTGCTCTGCAAGCTCTCCAGGACAACAGTAAATCTGGGGCTCTGTGCTTTCTTTTGTTCTGAACAAGTGTTACTGTTTTCTGCACAAAAGCGATTCTGCGAAGCAATGTGAACACTTCTGCTTCCCAGGCACAGAGAAGGTGCTAGCAGGGAATTCTCTGCCTGCCTTTCCCCAGTGCTCTACAAGCTCTCCAGGACAACATAAAATCTGGGGCTCTGTGCTTTCTTTCGTTCTCTACAAGTGTTAGTGTTTTCTGCACAAAAGCGATTCTGCGAAGCAATGTGAACAGGAACAGAGAAGGTGCTAGCAGGGAATTCTCTGGCTGCCTTTCCCCAGTGCTCTGCAAGCTCTCCAGGACAACAGCAAATCTGGGGCTCTGTGCTTTCTTTCGTTCTGAACAAGTGTTACTGTTTTCTGCACAAAAGCGATTCTGCGAAGCAATGTGAACACTTCTGCTTCCCAGGCACAGAGAAGGTGCTAGCAGGGAATTCTCTGCCTGCCTTTCCCCAGTGCTCTGCAAGCTCTCCAGGACAACATAAAATCTGGGGCTCTGTGCTTTCTTTCGTTCTGAACAAGTGTTACTGTTTTCTGCACAAAAGCGATTCTGCGAAGCAGTGTGAACAGGCACAGAGAAGGTGCTAGCAGGGAATTCTCTGCCTGCCTTTCCCCAGTGCTCTGCAAGCTCTCCAGGACAACAGCAAATGTGGGGCTCTGTGCTTTCTTTCGTTCTGAACAAGTGTTACTGTTTTCTGCACAAAAGCGATTCTGCGAAGCAATGTGAACACTTCTGCTTCCCAGGCACAGAGAAAGTGCTAGCAGGGAATTCTCTGCCTGCCTTTCCCCAGTGCTCTGCAAGCTCTCCAGGACAACATAAAATCTGGGGCTCTGTGATTCCTTTCGTTCTGAACAAGTGTTACTGTTTTCTGCACAAAAGCGATTCTGCGAAGCAATGTGAACAGGCACAGAGAAGGTGCTAGCAGGGAATTCTCTGCCTGCCTTTCCCCAGTGCTCTGCAAGCTCTCCAGGACAACAGCAAATCTGGGGCTCTGTGCTTTCATTCGTTCTGAACAAGTGTTACTGTTTTCTGCACAAAAACGATTCTGCGAAGCAATGTGAACACTTCTGCTTCCCAGGCACAGAGAAGGTGCTAGCAGGGAATTCTCTGGCTGCCTTTCCCCAGTGCTCTGCAAGCTCTCCAGGACAACAGCAAATCTGGGGCTCTGTGCTTTCTTTCGTTCTGAACAAGTGTTAGTGTTTTCTGCACAAAAGCGATTCTGCGAAGCAATGTGAACACTTCTGCTTCCCAGGCACAGAGAAGGTGCTAGCAGGGAATTCTCTGCCTGCCTTTCCCCAGTGCTCTGCAAGCTCTCCAGGACAACATAAAATCTGGGGCTCTGTGCTTTCTTTTGTTCTGAACAAGTGTTACTGTTTTCTGCACAAAAGCGATTCTGCGAAGCAATGTGAACACTTCTGCTTCCCAGGCACAGAGAAGGTGCTAGCAGGGAATTCTCTGCCTGCCTTTCCCCAGTGCTCTGCAAGCTCTCCAGGACAACAGCAAATCTGGGGCTCTGTGCTTTCTTTCGTTCTGAACAAGTGTTACTGTTTTCTGCACAAAAGCGATTCTGCGAAGCAATGTGAACACTTCTGCTTCCCAGGCACAGAGAAGGTGCTAGCAGGGAATTCTCTGCCTGCCTTTCCCCAGTGCTCTGCAAGCTCTCCAGGACAACATAAAATCTGGGGCTCTGTGCTTTCTTTCGTTCTGAACAAGTGTTAGTGTTTTCTGCACAAAAGCGATTCTGCGAAGCAGTGTGAACAGGCACAGAGAAGGTGCTAGCAGGGAATTCTCTGCCTGCCTTTCCCCAGTGCTCTGCAAGCTCTCCAGGACAACAGCAAATCTGGGGCTCTGTGCTTTCTTTCGTTCTGAACAAGTGTTACTGTTTTCTGCACAAAAGCGATTCTGCGAAGCAATGTGAACACTTCTGCTTCCCAGGCACAGAGAAAGTGCTAGCAGGGAATTCTCTGCCTGCCTTTCCCCAGTGCTCTGCAAGCTCTCCAGGACAACATAAAATCTGGGGCTCTGTGCTTTCTTTCGTTCTGAACAAGTGTTACTGTTTTCTGCACAAAAACGATTCTGCGAAGCAATGTGAACAGGCACAGAGAAGGTGCTAGCAGGGAATTCTCTGCCTGCCTTTCCCCAGTGCTCTGCAAGCTCTCCAGGACAACAGCAAATCTGGGGCTCTGTGCTTTCATTCGTTCTGAACAAGTGTTACTGTTTTCTGCACAAAAGCGATTCTGCGAAGCAATGTGAACACTTCTGCTTCCCAGGCACAGAGAAGGTGCTAGCAGGGAATTCTCTGCCTGCCTTTCCCCAGTGCTCTGCAAGCTCTCCAGGACAACATAAAATCTGGGGCTCTGTCCTTTCTTTCGTTCTGAACAAGTGTTACTGTTTTCTGCACAAAAGCGATTCTGCGAAGCAATGTGAACACTTCTGCTTCCCAGGCACAGAGAAGGTGCTAGCAGGGAATTCTCTGCCTGCCTTTCCCCAGTGCTCTGCAAGCTCTCCAGGACAACATAAAATCTGGGGCTCTGTGCTTTCTTTTGTTCTGAACAAGTGTTACTGTTTTCTGCACAAAAGCGATTCTGCGAAGCAATGTGAACACTTCTGCTTCCCAGGCACAGAGAAGGTGCTAGCAGGGAATTCTCTGCCTGCCTTTCCCCAGTGCTCTGCAAGCTCTCCAGGACAACATAAAATCTGGGGCTCTGTGCTTTCTTTCGTTCTGAACAAGTGTTACTGTTTTCTGCACAAAAGCGATTCTGCGAAGCAATGTGAACACTTCTGCTTCCCAGGCACAGAGAAGGTGCTAGCAGGGAATTCTCTGCCTGCCTTTCCCCAGTGCTCTGCAAGCTCTCCAGGACAACATAAAATCTGGGGCTCTGTGCTTTCTTTCGTTCTGAACAAGTGTTAGTGTTTTCTGCACAAAAGCGATTCTGCGAAGCAATGTGAACACTTCTGCTTCCCAGGCACAGAGAAGGTGCTAGCAGGGAATTCTCTGCCTGCCTTTCCCCAGTGCTCTGCAAGCTCTCCAGGACAACAGCAAATCTGGGGCTCTGTGCTTTCTTTCGTTCTGAACAAGTGTTACTGTTTTCTGCACAAAAGCGATTCTGCGAAGCAATGTGAACACTTCTGCTTCCCAGGCACAGAGAAGGTGCTAGCAGGGAATTCTCTGCCTGCCTTTCCCCAGTGCTCTGCAAGCTCTCCAGGACAACATAAAATCTGGGGCTCTGTGCTTTCTTTCGTTCTGATCAAGTGTTAATGTTTTCTGC
Source organism: Strix uralensis (assembly GCF_047716275.1). Lineage (NCBI taxonomy): Eukaryota > Metazoa > Chordata > Aves > Strigiformes > Strigidae > Strix > Strix uralensis. Next base: position 23,658 of record NW_027436846.1, read on the forward strand.
ACAAAAGCGATTCTGCGAAGCAATGTGAACACTTCTGCTTCCCAGGCACAGAGAAGGTGCTAGCAGGGAATTCTCTGCCTGCCTTTCCCCAGTGCTCTGCAAGCTCTCCAGGACAACATAAAATCTGGGGCTCTGTGCTTTCTTTCGTTCTGAACAAGTGTTACTGTTTTCTGCACAAAAGCGATTCTGCGAAGCAATGTGAACACTTCTGCTTCCCAGGCACAGAGAAGGTGCTAGCAGGGAATTCTCTGCCTGCCTTTCCCCAGTGCTCTGCAAGCTCTCCAGGACAACAGTAAATCTGGGGCTCTGTGCTTTCTTTTGTTCTGAACAAGTGTTACTGTTTTCTGCACAAAAGCGATTCTGCGAAGCAATGTGAACACTTCTGCTTCCCAGGCACAGAGAAGGTGCTAGCAGGGAATTCTCTGCCTGCCTTTCCCCAGTGCTCTACAAGCTCTCCAGGACAACATAAAATCTGGGGCTCTGTGCTTTCTTTCGTTCTCTACAAGTGTTAGTGTTTTCTGCACAAAAGCGATTCTGCGAAGCAATGTGAACAGGAACAGAGAAGGTGCTAGCAGGGAATTCTCTGGCTGCCTTTCCCCAGTGCTCTGCAAGCTCTCCAGGACAACAGCAAATCTGGGGCTCTGTGCTTTCTTTCGTTCTGAACAAGTGTTACTGTTTTCTGCACAAAAGCGATTCTGCGAAGCAATGTGAACACTTCTGCTTCCCAGGCACAGAGAAGGTGCTAGCAGGGAATTCTCTGCCTGCCTTTCCCCAGTGCTCTGCAAGCTCTCCAGGACAACAGCAAATCTGGGGCTCTGTGCTTTCTTTCGTTCTGAACAAGTGTTACTGTTTTCTGCACAAAAGCGATTCTGCGAAGCAGTGTGAACAGGCACAGAGAAGGTGCTAGCAGGGAATTCTCTGCCTGCCTTTCCCCAGTGCTCTGCAAGCTCTCCAGGACAACATAAAATCTGGGGCTCTGTGCTTTCTTTCGTTCTGAACAAGTGTTAATGTTTTCTGCACAAAAGCGATTATGCGAAGCAATGTGAACACTTCTGCTTCCCAGGCACAGAGAAGGTGCTAGCAGGGAATTCTCTGCCTGCCTTTCCCCAGTGCTCTGCAAGCTCTCCAGGACAACATAAAATCTGGGGCTCTGTGCTTTCTTTCGTTCTGAACAAGTGTTACTGTTTTCTGCACAAAAACGATTCTGCGAAGCAATGTGAACAGGCACAGAGAAGGTGCTAGCAGGGAATTCTCTGCCTGCCTTTCCCCAGTGCTCTGCAAGCTCTCCAGGACAACAGCAAATCTGGGGCTCTGTGCTTTCATTCGTTCTGAACAAGTGTTACTGTTTTCTGCACAAAAACGATTCTGCGAAGCAATGTGAACACTTCTGCTTCCCAGGCACAGAGAAGGTGCTAGCAGGGAATTCTCTGCCTGCCTTTCCCCAGTGCTCTGCAAGCTCTCCAGGACAACATAAAATCTGGGGCTCTGTGCTTTCTTTCGTTCTGAACAAGTGTTACTGTTTTCTGCACAAAAGCGATTCTGCGAAGCAATGTGAACACTTCTGCTTCCCAGGCACAGAGAAGGTGCTAGCAGGGAATTCTCTGCCTGCCTTTCCCCAGTGCTCTGCAAGCTCTCCAGGACAACATAAAATCTGGGGCTCTGTGCTTTCTTTTGTTCTGAACAAGTGTTACTGTTTTCTGCACAAAAGCGATTCTGCGAAGCAATGTGAACACTTCTGCTTCCCAGGCACAGAGAAGGTGCTAGCAGGGAATTCTCTGCCTGCCTTTCCCCAGTGCTCTGCAAGCTCTCCAGGACAACATAAAATCTGGGGCTCTGTGCTTTCTTTCGTTCTGAACAAGTGTTACTGTTTTCTGCACAAAAGCGAGTCTGCGAAGCAATGTGAACACTTCTGCTTCCCAGGCACAGAGAAGGTGCTAGCAGGGAATTCTCTGCCTGCCTTTCCCCAGTGCTCTGCAAGCTCTCCAGGACAACATAAAATCTGGGGCTCTGTGCTTTCTTTCGTTCTGAACAAGTGTTACTGTTTTCTGCACAAAAGCGAGTCTGCGAAGCAATGTGAACACTTCTGCTTCCCAGGCACAGAGAAGGTGCTAGCAGGGAATTCTCTGCCTGCCTTTCCCCAGTGCTCTGCAAGCTCTCCAGGACAACAGCAAATCTGGGGCTCTGTGCTTTCTTTCGTTCTGAACAAGTGTTACTGTTTTCTGCACAAAAGCGATTCTGCGAAGCAATGTGAACACTTCTGCTTCCCAGGCACAGAGAAGGTGCTAGCAGGGAATTCTCTGCCTGCCTTTCCCCAGTGCTCTGCAAGCTCTCCAGGACAACAGCAAATCTGGGGCTCTGTGCTTTCTTTCGTTCTGAACAAGTGTTACTGTTTTCTGCACAAAAGCGATTCTGCGAAGCAATGTGAACACTTCTGCTTCCCAGGCACAGAGAAGGTGCTAGCAGGGAATTCTCTGCCTGCCTTTCCCCAGTGCTCTTCAAGCTCTCCAGGACAACAGCAAATCTGGGGCTCTGTGCTTTCATTCGTTCTGAACAAGTGTTAGTGTTTTCTGCACAAAAGCGATTCTGCGAAGCAATGTGAACACTTCTGCTTCCCAGGCACAGAGAAAGTGCTAGCAGGGAATTCTCTGCCTGCCTTTCCCCAGTGCTCTGCAAGCTCTCCAGGACAACAGCAAATCTGGGGCTCTGTGCTTTCTTTCGTTCTGAACAAGTGTTAGTGTTTTCTGCACAAAAGCGATTCTGCGAAGCAATGTGAACAGGCACAGAGAACGTGCTAGCAGGGAATTCTCTGCCTGCCTTTCCCCAGTGCTCTGCAAGCTCTCCAGGACAACAGCAAATCTGGGGCTCTGTGCTTTCTTTTGTTCTGAACAAGTGTTAGTGTTTTCTGCACAAAAGCGATTCTGCGAAGCAATGTGAACACTTCTGCTTCCCAGGCACAGAGAAGGTGCTAGCAGGGAATTCTCTGCCTGCCTTTCCCCAGTGCTCTGCAAGCTCTCCAGGACAACATAAAATCTGGGGCTCTGTGCTTTCTTTCGTTCTGAACAAGTGTTACTGTTTTCTGCACAAAAGCGATTCTGCGAAGCAATGTGAACACTTCTGCTTCCCAGGCACAGAGAAGGTGCTAGCAGGGAATTCTCTGCCTGCCTTTCCCCAGTGCTCTGCAAGCTCTCCAGGACAACAGCAAATCTGGGGCTCTGTGCTTTCTTTCGTTCTGAACAAGTGTTACTGTTTTCTGCACAAAAGCGATTCTGCGAAGCAATGTGAACACTTCTGCTTCCCAGGCACAGAGAAGGTGCTAGCAGGGAATTCTCTGCCTGCCTTTCCCCAGTGCTCTGCAAGCTCTCCAGGACAACAGTAAATCTGGGGCTCTGTGCTTTCTTTTGTTCTGAACAAGTGTTACTGTTTTCTGCACAAAAGCGATTCTGCGAAGCAATGTGAACACTTCTGCTTCCCAGGCACAGAGAAGGTGCTAGCAGGGAATTCTCTGCCTGCCTTTCCCCAGTGCTCTACAAGCTCTCCAGGACAACATAAAATCTGGGGCTCTGTGCTTTCTTTCGTTCTCTACAAGTGTTAGTGTTTTCTGCACAAAAGCGATTCTGCGAAGCAATGTGAACAGGAACAGAGAAGGTGCTAGCAGGGAATTCTCTGGCTGCCTTTCCCCAGTGCTCTGCAAGCTCTCCAGGACAACAGCAAATCTGGGGCTCTGTGCTTTCTTTCGTTCTGAACAAGTGTTACTGTTTTCTGCACAAAAGCGATTCTGCGAAGCAATGTGAACACTTCTGCTTCCCAGGCACAGAGAAGGTGCTAGCAGGGAATTCTCTGCCTGCCTTTCCCCAGTGCTCTGCAAGCTCTCCAGGACAACAGCAAATCTGGGGCTCTGTGCTTTCTTTCGTTCTGAACAAGTGTTACTGTTTTCTGCACAAAAGCGATTCTGCGAAGCAGTGTGAACAGGCACAGAGAAGGTGCTAGCAGGGAATTCTCTGCCTGCCTTTCCCCAGTGCTCTGCAAGCTCTCCAGGACAACATAAAATCTGGGGCTCTGTGCTTTCTTTCGTTCTGAACAAGTGTTAATGTTTTCTGCACAAAAGCGATTATGCGAAGCAATGTGAACACTTCTGCTTCCCAGGCACAGAGAAGGTGCTAGCAGGGAATTCTCTGCCTGCCTTTCCCCAGTGCTCTGCAAGCTCTCCAGGACAACATAAAATCTGGGGCTCTGTGCTTTCTTTCGTTCTGAACAAGTGTTACTGTTTTCTGCACAAAAACGATTCTGCGAAGCAATGTGAACAGGCACAGAGAAGGTGCTAGCAGGGAATTCTCTGCCTGCCTTTCCCCAGTGCTCTGCAAGCTCTCCAGGACAACAGCAAATCTGGGGCTCTGTGCTTTCATTCGTTCTGAACAAGTGTTACTGTTTTCTGCACAAAAACGATTCTGCGAAGCAATGTGAACACTTCTGCTTCCCAGGCACAGAGAAGGTGCTAGCAGGGAATTCTCTGCCTGCCTTTCCCCAGTGCTCTGCAAGCTCTCCAGGACAACATAAAATCTGGGGCTCTGTGCTTTCTTTCGTTCTGAACAAGTGTTACTGTTTTCTGCACAAAAGCGATTCTGCGAAGCAATGTGAACACTTCTGCTTCCCAGGCACAGAGAAGGTGCTAGCAGGGAATTCTCTGCCTGCCTTTCCCCAGTGCTCTGCAAGCTCTCCAGGACAACATAAAATCTGGGGCTCTGTGCTTTCTTTTGTTCTGAACAAGTGTTACTGTTTTCTGCACAAAAGCGATTCTGCGAAGCAATGTGAACACTTCTGCTTCCCAGGCACAGAGAAGGTGCTAGCAGGGAATTCTCTGCCTGCCTTTCCCCAGTGCTCTGCAAGCTCTCCAGGACAACATAAAATCTGGGGCTCTGTGCTTTCTTTCGTTCTGAACAAGTGTTACTGTTTTCTGCACAAAAGCGAGTCTGCGAAGCAATGTGAACACTTCTGCTTCCCAGGCACAGAGAAGGTGCTAGCAGGGAATTCTCTGCCTGCCTTTCCCCAGTGCTCTGCAAGCTCTCCAGGACAACATAAAATCTGGGGCTCTGTGCTTTCTTTCGTTCTGAACAAGTGTTACTGTTTTCTGCACAAAAGCGAGTCTGCGAAGCAATGTGAACACTTCTGCTTCCCAGGCACAGAGAAGGTGCTAGCAGGGAATTCTCTGCCTGCCTTTCCCCAGTGCTCTGCAAGCTCTCCAGGACAACAGCAAATCTGGGGCTCTGTGCTTTCTTTCGTTCTGAACAAGTGTTACTGTTTTCTGCACAAAAGCGATTCTGCGAAGCAATGTGAACACTTCTGCTTCCCAGGCACAGAGAAGGTGCTAGCAGGGAATTCTCTGCCTGCCTTTCCCCAGTGCTCTGCAAGCTCTCCAGGACAACAGCAAATCTGGGGCTCTGTGCTTTCTTTCGTTCTGAACAAGTGTTACTGTTTTCTGCACAAAAGCGATTCTGCGAAGCAATGTGAACACTTCTGCTTCCCAGGCACAGAGAAGGTGCTAGCAGGGAATTCTCTGCCTGCCTTTCCCCAGTGCTCTTCAAGCTCTCCAGGACAACAGCAAATCTGGGGCTCTGTGCTTTCATTCGTTCTGAACAAGTGTTAGTGTTTTCTGCACAAAAGCGATTCTGCGAAGCAATGTGAACACTTCTGCTTCCCAGGCACAGAGAAAGTGCTAGCAGGGAATTCTCTGCCTGCCTTTCCCCAGTGCTCTGCAAGCTCTCCAGGACAACAGCAAATCTGGGGCTCTGTGCTTTCTTTCGTTCTGAACAAGTGTTAGTGTTTTCTGCACAAAAGCGATTCTGCGAAGCAATGTGAACAGGCACAGAGAACGTGCTAGCAGGGAATTCTCTGCCTGCCTTTCCCCAGTGCTCTGCAAGCTCTCCAGGACAACAGCAAATCTGGGGCTCTGTGCTTTCTTTTGTTCTGAACAAGTGTTAGTGTTTTCTGCACAAAAGCGATTCTGCGAAGCAATGTGAACACTTCTGCTTCCCAGGCACAGAGAAGGTGCTAGCAGGGAATTCTCTGCCTGCCTTTCCCCAGTGCTCTGCAAGCTCTCCAGGACAACATAAAATCTGGGGCTCTGTGCTTTCTTTCGTTCTGAACAAGTGTTACTGTTTTCTGCACAAAAGCGATTCTGCGAAGCAATGTGAACACTTCTGCTTCCCAGGCACAGAGAAGGTGCTAGCAGGGAATTCTCTGCCTGCCTTTCCCCAGTGCTCTGCAAGCTCTCCAGGACAACAGCAAATCTGGGGCTCTGTGCTTTCTTTCGTTCTGAACAAGTGTTACTGTTTTCTGCACAAAAGCGATTCTGCGAAGCAATGTGAACACTTCTGCTTCCCAGGCACAGAGAAGGTGCTAGCAGGGAATTCTCTGCCTGCCTTTCCCCAGTGCTCTGCAAGCTCTCCAGGACAACATAAAATCTGGGGCTCTGTGCTTTCTTTTGTTCTGAACAAGTGTTACTGTTTTCTGCACAAAAGCGATTCTGCGAAGCAATGTGAACAGGCACAGAGAAGGTGCTAGCAGGGAATTCTCTGCCTGCCTTTCCCCAGTGCTCTGCAAGCTCTCCAGGACAACATAAAATCTGGGGCTCTGTGCTTTCTTTCGTTCTGAACAAGTGTTACTGTTTTCTGCACAAAAGCGATTCTGCGAAGCAATGTGAACACTTCTGCTTCCCAGGCACAGAGAAGGTGCTAGCAGGGAATTCTCTGCCTGCCTTTCCCCAGTGCTCTGCAAGCTCTCCAGGACAACATAAAATCTGGGGCTCTGTGCTTTCTTTCGTTCTGAACAAGTGTTACTGTTTTCTGCACAAAAGCGATTCTGCGAAGCAATGTGAACACTTCTGCTTCCCAGGCACAGAGAAGGTGCTAGCAGGGAATTCTCTGCCTGCCTTTCCCCAGTGCTCTGCAAGCTCTCCAGGACAACATAAAATCTGGGGCTCTGTGCTTTCTTTCGTTCTGAACAAGTGTTACTGTTTTCTGCACAAAAGCGATTCTGCGAAGCAATGTGAACACTTCTGCTTCCCAGGCACAGAGAAGGTGCTAGCAGGGAATTCTCTGCCTGCCTTTCCCCAGTGCTCTGCAAGCTCTCCAGGACAACATAAAATCTGGGGCTCTGTGCTTTCTTTCGTTCTGAACAAGTGTTACTGTTTTCTGCACAAAAGCGATTCTGCGAAGCAATGTGAACACTTCTGCTTCCCAGGCACAGAGAAGGTGCTAGCAGGGAATTCTCTGCCTGCCTTTCCCCAGTGCTCTGCAAGCTCTCCAGGACAACATAAAATCTGGGGCTCTGTGCTTTCTTTCGTTCTGAACAAGTGTTACTGTTTTCTGCACAAAAGCGATTCTGCGAAGCAATGTGAACACTTCTGCTTCCCAGGCACAGAGAAGGTGCTAGCAGGGAATTCTCTGCCTGCCTTTCCCCAGTGCTCTGCAAGCTCTCCAGGACAACATAAAATCTGGGGCTCTGTGCTTTCTTTCGTTCTGAACAAGTGTTAGTGTTTTCTGCACAAAAGCGATTCTGCGAAGCAATGTGAACACTTCTGCTTCCCAGGCACAGAGAAGGTGCTAGCAGGGAATTCTCTGCCTGCCTTTCCCCAGTGCTCTGCAAGCTCTCCAGGACAACAGCAAATCTGGGGCTCTGTGCTTTCTTTCGTTCTGAACAAGTGTTACTGTTTTCTGCACAAAAGCGATTCTGCGAAGCAATGTGAACACTTCTGCTTCCCAGGCACAGAGAAGGTGCTAGCAGGGAATTCTCTGCCTGCCTTTCCCCAGTGCTCTGCAAGCTCTCCAGGACAACATAAAATCTGGGGCTCTGTGCTTTCTTTCGTTCTGAACAAGTGTTACTGTTTTCTGCACAAAAGCGATTCTGCGAAGCAATGTGAACACTTCTGCTTCCCAGGCACAGAGAAGGTGCTAGCAGGGAATTCTCTGCCTGCCTTTCCCCAGTGCTCTGCAAGCTCTCCAGGACAACATAAAATCTGGGGCTCTGTGCTTTCTTTCGTTCTGAACAAGTGTTACTGTTTTCTGCACAAAAGCGATTCTGCGAAGCAATGTGAACACTTCTGCTTCCCAGGCACAGAGAAGGTGCTAGCAGGGAATTCTCTGCCTGCCTTTCCCCAGTGCTCTGCAAGCTCTCCAGGACAACATAAAATCTGGGGCTCTGTGCTTTCTTTCGTTCTGAACAAGTGTTACTGTTTTCTGCACAAAAGCGATTCTGCGAAGCAATGTGAACACTTCTGCTTCCCAGGCACAGAGAAGGTGCTAGCAGGGAATTCTCTGCCTGCCTTTCCCCAGTGCTCTGCAAGCTCTCCAGGACAACATAAAATCTGGGGCTCTGTGCTTTCTTTCGTTCTGAACAGGTGTTACTGTTTTCTGCACAAAAGCGATTCTGCGAAGCAATGTGAACACTTCTGCTTCCCAGGCACAGAGAAGGTGCTAGCAGGGAATTCTCTGCCTGCCTTTCCCCAGTGCTCTGCAAGCTCTCCAGGACAACATAAAATCTGGGGCTCTGTGCTTTCTTTCGTTCTCTACAAGTGTTAGTGTTTTCTGCACAAAAGCGATTCTGCGAAGCAATGTGAACAGGCACAGAGAAGGTGCTAGCAGGGAATTCTCTGCCTGCCTTTCCCCAGTGCTCTGCAAGCTCTCCAGGACAACATAAAATCTGGGGCTCTGTGCTTTCTTTCGTTCTGAACAAGTGTTACTGTTTTCTGCACAAAAGCGATTCTGCGAAGCAATGTGAACACTTCTGCTTCCCAGGCACAGAGAAGGTGCTAGCAGGGAATTCTCTGCCTGCCTTTCCCCAGTGCTCTGCAAGCTCTCCAGGACAACAGCAAATCTGGGGCTCTGTGATTCCTTTCGTTCTGAACAAGTGTTAGTGTTTTCTGCACAAAAGCGATTCTGCGAAGCAGTGTGAACAGGCACAGAGAAGGTGCTAGCAGGGAATTCTCTGCCTGCCTTTCCCCAGTGCTCTGCAAGCTCTCCAGGACAACAGCAAATCTGGGGCTCTGTGCTTTCTTTCGTTCTGAACAAGTGTTACTGTTTTCTGCACAAAAACGATTCTGCGAAGCAATGTGAACACTTCTGCTTCCCAGGCACAGAGAAGGTGCTAGCAGGGAATTCTCTGCCTGCCTTTCCCCAGTGCTCTGCAAGCTCTCCAGGACAACATAAAATCTGGGGCTCTGTGCTTTCTTTCGTTCTGAACAAGTGTTACTGTTTTCTGCACAAAAGCGATTCTGCGAAGCAATGTGAACACTTCTGCTTCCCAGGCACAGAGAAGGTGCTAGCAGGGAATTCTCTGCCTGCCTTTCCCCAGTGCTCTGCAAGCTCTCCAGGACAACATAAAATCTGGGGCTCTGTGCTTTCTTTCGTTCTGAACAAGTGTTACTGTTTTCTGCACAAAAGCGATTCTGCGAAGCAATGTGAACACTTCTGCTTCCCAGGCACAGAGAAGGTGCTAGCAGGGAATTCTCTGCCTGCCTTTCCCCAGTGCTCTGCAAGCTCTCCAGGACAACAGTAAATCTGGGGCTCTGTGCTTTCTTTTGTTCTGAACAAGTGTTACTGTTTTCTGCACAAAAGCGATTCTGCGAAGCAATGTGAACACTTCTGCTTCCCAGGCACAGAGAAGGTGCTAGCAGGGAATTCTCTGCCTGCCTTTCCCCAGTGCTCTACAAGCTCTCCAGGACAACATAAAATCTGGGGCTCTGTGCTTTCTTTCGTTCTGAACAAGTGTTACTGTTTTCTGCACAAAAGCGATTCTGCGAAGCAATGTGAACACTTCTGCTTCCCAGGCACAGAGAAGGTGCTAGCAGGGAATTCTCTGCCTGCCTTTCCCCAGTGCTCTGCAAGCTCTCCAGGACAACATAAAATCTGGGGCTCTGTGCTTTCTTTCGTTCTGAACAAGTGTTACTGTTTTCTGCACAAAAGCGATTCTGCGAAGCAATGTGAACACTTCTGCTTCCCAGGCACAGAGAAGGTGCTAGCAGGGAATTCTCTGCCTGCCTTTCCCCAGTGCTCTGCAAGCTCTCCAGGACAACATAAAATCTGGGGCTCTGTGCTTTCTTTCGTTCTGAACAAGTGTTACTGTTTTCTGCACAAAAGCGATTCTGCGAAGCAATGTGAACACTTCTGCTTCCCAGGCACAGAGAAGGTGCTAGCAGGGAATTCTCTGCCTGCCTTTCCCCAGTGCTCTGCAAGCTCTCCAGGACAACATAAAATCTGGGGCTCTGTGCTTTCTTTCGTTCTGAACAGGTGTTACTGTTTTCTGCACAAAAGCGATTCTGCGAAGCAATGTGAACACTTCTGCTTCCCAGGCACAGAGAAGGTGCTAGCAGGGAATTCTCTGCCTGCCTTTCCCCAGTGCTCTGCAAGCTCTCCAGGACAACATAAAATCTGGGGCTCTGTGCTTTCTTTCGTTCTCTACAAGTGTTAGTGTTTTCTGCACAAAAGCGATTCTGCGAAGCAATGTGAACAGGCACAGAGAAGGTGCTAGCAGGGAATTCTCTGCCTGCCTTTCCCCAGTGCTCTGCAAGCTCTCCAGGACAACATAAAATCTGGGGCTCTGTGCTTTCTTTCGTTCTGAACAAGTGTTACTGTTTTCTGCACAAAAGCGATTCTGCGAAGCAATGTGAACACTTCTGCTTCCCAGGCACAGAGAAGGTGCTAGCAGGGAATTCTCTGCCTGCCTTTCCCCAGTGCTCTGCAAGCTCTCCAGGACAACAGCAAATCTGGGGCTCTGTGATTCCTTTCGTTCTGAACAAGTGTTAGTGTTTTCTGCACAAAAGCGATTCTGCGAAGCAGTGTGAACAGGCACAGAGAAGGTGCTAGCAGGGAATTCTCTGCCTGCCTTTCCCCAGTGCTCTGCAAGCTCTCCAGGACAACAGCAAATCTGGGGCTCTGTGCTTTCTTTCGTTCTGAACAAGTGTTACTGTTTTCTGCACAAAAACGATTCTGCGAAGCAATGTGAACACTTCTGCTTCCCAGGCACAGAGAAGGTGCTAGCAGGGAATTCTCTGCCTGCCTTTCCCCAGTGCTCTGCAAGCTCTCCAGGACAACATAAAATCTGGGGCTCTGTGCTTTCTTTCGTTCTGAACAAGTGTTACTGTTTTCTGCACAAAAGCGATTCTGCGAAGCAATGTGAACACTTCTGCTTCCCAGGCACAGAGAAGGTGCTAGCAGGGAATTCTCTGCCTGCCTTTCCCCAGTGCTCTGCAAGCTCTCCAGGACAACATAAAATCTGGGGCTCTGTGCTTTCTTTCGTTCTGAACAAGTGTTACTGTTTTCTGCACAAAAGCGATTCTGCGAAGCAATGTGAACACTTCTGCTTCCCAGGCACAGAGAAGGTGCTAGCAGGGAATTCTCTGCCTGCCTTTCCCCAGTGCTCTGCAAGCTCTCCAGGACAACAGTAAATCTGGGGCTCTGTGCTTTCTTTTGTTCTGAACAAGTGTTACTGTTTTCTGCACAAAAGCGATTCTGCGAAGCAATGTGAACACTTCTGCTTCCCAGGCACAGAGAAGGTGCTAGCAGGGAATTCTCTGCCTGCCTTTCCCCAGTGCTCTACAAGCTCTCCAGGACAACATAAAATCTGGGGCTCTGTGCTTTCTTTCGTTCTCTACAAGTGTTAGTGTTTTCTGCACAAAAGCGATTCTGCGAAGCAATGTGAACAGGAACAGAGAAGGTGCTAGCAGGGAATTCTCTGGCTGCCTTTCCCCAGTGCTCTGCAAGCTCTCCAGGACAACAGCAAATCTGGGGCTCTGTGCTTTCTTTCGTTCTGAACAAGTGTTACTGTTTTCTGCACAAAAGCGATTCTGCGAAGCAATGTGAACACTTCTGCTTCCCAGGCACAGAGAAGGTGCTAGCAGGGAATTCTCTGCCTGCCTTTCCCCAGTGCTCTGCAAGCTCTCCAGGACAACATAAAATCTGGGGCTCTGTGCTTTCTTTCGTTCTGAACAAGTGTTACTGTTTTCTGCACAAAAGCGATTCTGCGAAGCAGTGTGAACAGGCACAGAGAAGGTGCTAGCAGGGAATTCTCTGCCTGCCTTTCCCCAGTGCTCTGCAAGCTCTCCAGGACAACAGCAAATGTGGGGCTCTGTGCTTTCTTTCGTTCTGAACAAGTGTTACTGTTTTCTGCACAAAAGCGATTCTGCGAAGCAATGTGAACACTTCTGCTTCCCAGGCACAGAGAAAGTGCTAGCAGGGAATTCTCTGCCTGCCTTTCCCCAGTGCTCTGCAAGCTCTCCAGGACAACATAAAATCTGGGGCTCTGTGCTTTCTTTCGTTCTGAACAAGTGTTACTGTTTTCTGCACAAAAGCGATTCTGCGAAGCAATGTGAACAGGCACAGAGAAGGTGCTAGCAGGGAATTCTCTGCCTGCCTTTCCCCAGTGCTCTGCAAGCTCTCCAGGACAACAGCAAATCTGGGGCTCTGTGCTTTCATTCGTTCTGAACAAGTGTTACTGTTTTCTGCACAAAAACGATTCTGCGAAGCAATGTGAACACTTCTGCTTCCCAGGCACAGAGAAGGTGCTAGCAGGGAATTCTCTGGCTGCCTTTCCCCAGTGCTCTGCAAGCTCTCCAGGACAACAGCAAATCTGGGGCTCTGTGCTTTCTTTTGTTCTGAACAAGTGTTACTGTTTTCTGCACAAAAGCGATTCTGCGAAGCAATGTGAACACTTCTGCTTCCCAGGCACAGAGAAGGTGCTAGCAGGGAATTCTCTGCCTGCCTTTCCCCAGTGCTCTGCAAGCTCTCCAGGACAACATAAAATCTGGGGCTCTGTGCTTTCTTTCGTTCTGAACAAGTGTTACTGTTTTCTGCACAAAAGCGATTCTGCGAAGCAGTGTGAACAGGCACAGAGAAGGTGCTAGCAGGGAATTCTCTGCCTGCCTTTCCCCAGTGCTCTGCAAGCTCTCCAGGACAACAGCAAATGTGGGGCTCTGTGCTTTCTTTCGTTCTGAACAAGTGTTACTGTTTTCTGCACAAAAGCGATTCTGCGAAGCAATGTGAACACTTCTGCTTCCCAGGCACAGAGAAAGTGCTAGCAGGGAATTCTCTGCCTGCCTTTCCCCAGTGCTCTGCAAGCTCTCCAGGACAACATAAAATCTGGGGCTCTGTGCTTTCTTTCGTTCTGAACAAGTGTTACTGTTTTCTGCACAAAAGCGATTCTGCGAAGCAATGTGAACAGGCACAGAGAAGGTGCTAGCAGGGAATTCTCTGCCTGCCTTTCCCCAGTGCTCTGCAAGCTCTCCAGGACAACAGCAAATCTGGGGCTCTGTGCTTTCATTCGTTCTGAACAAGTGTTACTGTTTTCTGCACAAAAACGATTCTGCGAAGCAATGTGAACACTTCTGCTTCCCAGGCACAGAGAAGGTGCTAGCAGGGAATTCTCTGGCTGCCTTTCCCCAGTGCTCTGCAAGCTCTCCAGGACAACAGCAAATCTGGGGCTCTGTGCTTTCTTTTGTTCTGAACAAGTGTTACTGTTTTCTGCACAAAAGCGATTCTGCGAAGCAATGTGAACACTTCTGCTTCCCAGGCACAGAGAAGGTGCTAGCAGGGAATTCTCTGCCTGCCTTTCCCCAGTGCTCTGCAAGCTCTCCAGGACAACATAAAATCTGGGGCTCTGTGCTTTCTTTCGTTCTGAACAAGTGTTACTGTTTTCTGCACAAAAGCGATTCTGCGAAGCAGTGTGAACAGGCACAGAGAAGGTGCTAGCAGGGAATTCTCTGCCTGCCTTTCCCCAGTGCTCTGCAAGCTCTCCAGGACAACAGCAAATGTGGGGCTCTGTGCTTTCTTTCGTTCTGAACAAGTGTTACTGTTTTCTGCACAAAAGCGATTCTGCGAAGCAATGTGAACACTTCTGCTTCCCAGGCACAGAGAAAGTGCTAGCAGGGAATTCTCTGCCTGCCTTTCCCCAGTGCTCTGCAAGCTCTCCAGGACAACATAAAATCTGGGGCTCTGTGCTTTCTTTCGTTCTGAACAAGTGTTACTGTTTTCTGCACAAAAGCGATTCTGCGAAGCAATGTGAACAGGCACAGAGAAGGTGCTAGCAGGGAATTCTCTGCCTGCCTTTCCCCAGTGCTCTGCAAGCTCTCCAGGACAACAGCAAATCTGGGGCTCTGTGCTTTCATTCGTTCTGAACAAGTGTTAGTGTTTTCTGCACAAAAGCGATTCTGCGAAGCAATGTGAACACTTCTGCTTCCCAGGCACAGAGAAGGTGCTAGCAGGGAATTCTCTGCCTGCCTTTCCCCAGTGCTCTGCAAGCTCTCCAGGACAACATAAAATCTGGGGCTCTGTGCTTTCTTTTGTTCTGAACAAGTGTTACTGTTTTCTGCACAAAAGCGATTCTGCGAAGCAATGTGAACACTTCTGCTTCCCAGGCACAGAGAAGGTGCTAGCAGGGAATTCTCTGCCTGCCTTTCCCCAGTGCTCTGCAAGCTCTCCAGGACAACAGCAAATCTGGGGCTCTGTGCTTTCTTTCGTTCTGAACAAGTGTTACTGTTTTCTGCACAAAAGCGATTCTGCGAAGCAATGTGAACACTTCTGCTTCCCAGGCACAGAGAAGGTGCTAGCAGGGAATTCTCTGCCTGCCTTTCCCCAGTGCTCTGCAAGCTCTCCAGGACAACATAAAATCTGGGGCTCTGTGCTTTCTTTCGTTCTGAACAAGTGTTAGTGTTTTCTGCACAAAAGCGATTCTGCGAAGCAGTGTGAACAGGCACAGAGAAGGTGCTAGCAGGGAATTCTCTGCCTGCCTTTCCCCAGTGCTCTGCAAGCTCTCCAGGACAACAGCAAATCTGGGGCTCTGTGCTTTCTTTCGTTCTGAACAAGTGTTACTGTTTTCTGCACAAAAGCGATTCTGCGAAGCAATGTGAACACTTCTGCTTCCCAGGCACAGAGAAAGTGCTAGCAGGGAATTCTCTGCCTGCCTTTCCCCAGTGCTCTGCAAGCTCTCCAGGACAACATAAAATCTGGGGCTCTGTGCTTTCTTTCGTTCTGAACAAGTGTTACTGTTTTCTGCACAAAAACGATTCTGCGAAGCAATGTGAACAGGCACAGAGAAGGTGCTAGCAGGGAATTCTCTGCCTGCCTTTCCCCAGTGCTCTGCAAGCTCTCCAGGACAACAGCAAATCTGGGGCTCTGTGCTTTCATTCGTTCTGAACAAGTGTTACTGTTTTCTGCACAAAAACGATTCTGCGAAGCAATGTGAACACTTCTGCTTCCCAGGCACAGAGAAGGTGCTAGCAGGGAATTCTCTGCCTGCCTTTCCCCAGTGCTCTGCAAGCTCTCCAGGACAACATAAAATCTGGGGCTCTGTGCTTTCTTTCGTTCTGAACAAGTGTTAGTGTTTTCTGCACAAAAGCGATTCTGCGAAGCAATGTGAACACTTCTGCTTCCCAGGCACAGAGAAGGTGCTAGCAGGGAATTCTCTGCCTGCCTTTCCCCAGTGCTCTGCAAGCTCTCCAGGACAACATAAAATCTGGGGCTCTGTGCTTTCTTTTGTTCTGAACAAGTGTTACTGTTTTCTGCACAAAAGCGATTCTGCGAAGCAATGTGAACACTTCTGCTTCCCAGGCACAGAGAAGGTGCTAGCAGGGAATTCTCTGCCTGCCTTTCCCCAGTGCTCTGCAAGCTCTCCAGGACAACATAAAATCTGGGGCTCTGTGCTTTCTTTCGTTCTGAACAAGTGTTACTGTTTTCTGCACAAAAGCGATTCTGCGAAGCAATGTGAACACTTCTGCTTCCCAGGCACAGAGAAGGTGCTAGCAGGGAATTCTCTGCCTGCCTTTCCCCAGTGCTCTGCAAGCTCTCCAGGACAACATAAAATCTGGGGCTCTGTGCTTTCTTTCGTTCTGAACAAGTGTTACTGTTTTCTGCACAAAAGCGATTCTGCGAAGCAATGTGAACACTTCTGCTTCCCAGGCACAGAGAAGGTGCTAGCAGGGAATTCTCTGCCTGCCTTTCCCCAGTGCTCTGCAAGCTCTCCAGGACAACAGCAAATCTGGGGCTCTGTGCTTTCTTTCGTTCTGAACAAGTGTTACTGTTTTCTGCACAAAAGCGATTCTGCGAAGCAATGTGAACACTTCTGCTTCCCAGGCACAGAGAAGGTGCTAGCAGGGAATTCTCTGCCTGCCTTTCCCCAGTGCTCTGCAAGCTCTCCAGGACAACATAAAATCTGGGGCTCTGTGCTTTCTTTCGTTCTGATCAAGTGTTAATGTTTTCTGCACAAAAGCGATTCTGCGAAGCAATGTGAACACTTCTGCTTCCCAGGCACAGAGAAGGTGCTAGCAGGGAATTCTCTGCCTGCCTTTCCCCAGTGCTCTGCAAGCTCTCCAGGACAACATAAAATCTGGGGCTCTGTGCTTTCTTTCGTTCTGAACAAGTGTTACTGTTTTCTGCACAAAAGCGATTCTGCGAAGCAATGTGAACACTTCTGCTTCCCAGGCACAGAGAAGGTGCTAGCAGGGAATTCTCTGCCTGCCTTTCCCCAGTGCTCTGCAAGCTCTCCAGGACAACAGTAAATCTGGGGCTCTGTGCTTTCTTTTGTTCTGAACAAGTGTTACTGTTTTCTGCACAAAAGCGATTCTGCGAAGCAATGTGAACACTTCTGCTTCCCAGGCACAGAGAAGGTGCTAGCAGGGAATTCTCTGCCTGCCTTTCCCCAGTGCTCTACAAGCTCTCCAGGACAACATAAAATCTGGGGCTCTGTGCTTTCTTTCGTTCTCTACAAGTGTTAGTGTTTTCTGCACAAAAGCGATTCTGCGAAGCAATGTGAACAGGAACAGAGAAGGTGCTAGCAGGGAATTCTCTGGCTGCCTTTCCCCAGTGCTCTGCAAGCTCTCCAGGACAACAGCAAATCTGGGGCTCTGTGCTTTCTTTCGTTCTGAACAAGTGTTACTGTTTTCTGCACAAAAGCGATTCTGCGAAGCAATGTGAACACTTCTGCTTCCCAGGCACAGAGAAGGTGCTAGCAGGGAATTCTCTGCCTGCCTTTCCCCAGTGCTCTGCAAGCTCTCCAGGACAACAGCAAATCTGGGGCTCTGTGCTTTCTTTCGTTCTGAACAAGTGTTACTGTTTTCTGCACAAAAGCGATTCTGCGAAGCAGTGTGAACAGGCACAGAGAAGGTGCTAGCAGGGAATTCTCTGCCTGCCTTTCCCCAGTGCTCTGCAAGCTCTCCAGGACAACATAAAATCTGGGGCTCTGTGCTTTCTTTCGTTCTGAACAAGTGTTAATGTTTTCTGCACAAAAGCGATTATGCGAAGCAATGTGAACACTTCTGCTTCCCAGGCACAGAGAAGGTGCTAGCAGGGAATTCTCTGCCTGCCTTTCCCCAGTGCTCTGCAAGCTCTCCAGGACAACATAAAATCTGGGGCTCTGTGCTTTCTTTCGTTCTGAACAAGTGTTAGTGTTTTCTGCACAAAAGCGATTCTGCGAAGCAGTGTGAACAGGCACAGAGAAGGTGCTAGCAGGGAATTCTCTGCCTGCCTTTCCCCAGTGCTCTGCAAGCTCTCCAGGACAACAGCAAATCTGGGGCTCTGTGCTTTCATTCGTTCCGAACAAGTGTTACTGTTTTCTGCACAAAAACGATTCTGCGAAGCAATGTGAACACTTCTGCTTCCCAGGCACAGAGAAGGTGCTAGCAGGGAATTCTCTGCCTGCCTTTCCCCAGTGCTCTGCAAGCTCTCCAGGACAACATAAAATCTGGGGCTCTGTGCTTTCTTTCGTTCTGAACAAGTGTTACTGTTTTCTGCACAAAAGCGATTCTGCGAAGCAATGTGAACACTTCTGCTTCCCAGGCACAGAGAAGGTGCTAGCAGGGAATTCTCTGCCTGCCTTTCCCCAGTGCTCTGCAAGCTCTCCAGGACAACATAAAATCTGGGGCTCTGTGCTTTCTTTTGTTCTGAACAAGTGTTACTGTTTTCTGCACAAAAGCGATTCTGCGAAGCAATGTGAACACTTCTGCTTCCCAGGCACAGAGAAGGTGCTAGCAGGGAATTCTCTGCCTGCCTTTCCCCAGTGCTCTGCAAGCTCTCCAGGACAACATAAAATCTGGGGCTCTGTGCTTTCTTTCGTTCTGAACAAGTGTTACTGTTTTCTGCACAAAAGCGATTCTGCGAAGCAATGTGAACACTTCTGCTTCCCAGGCACAGAGAAGGTGCTAGCAGGGAATTCTCTGCCTGCCTTTCCCCAGTGCTCTGCAAGCTCTCCAGGACAACATAAAATCTGGGGCTCTGTGCTTTCTTTCGTTCTGAACAAGTGTTACTGTTTTCTGCACAAAAGCGATTCTGCGAAGCAATGTGAACACTTCTGCTTCCCAGGCACAGAGAAGGTGCTAGCAGGGAATTCTCTGCCTGCCTTTCCCCAGTGCTCTGCAAGCTCTCCAGGACAACAGCAAATCTGGGGCTCTGTGCTTTCTTTCGTTCTGAACAAGTGTTACTGTTTTCTGCACAAAAGCGATTCTGCGAAGCAATGTGAACACTTCTGCTTCCCAGGCACAGAGAAGGTGCTAGCAGGGAATTCTCTGCCTGCCTTTCCCCAGTGCTCTGCAAGCTCTCCAGGACAACAGCAAATCTGGGGCTCTGTGCTTTCTTTCGTTCTGAACAAGTGTTACTGTTTTCTGCACAAAAGCGATTCTGCGAAGCAATGTGAACACTTCTGCTTCCCAGGCACAGAGAAGGTGCTAGCAGGGAATTCTCTGCCTGCCTTTCCCCAGTGCTCTTCAAGCTCTCCAGGACAACAGCAAATCTGGGGCTCTGTGCTTTCATTCGTTCTGAACAAGTGTTAGTGTTTTCTGCACAAAAGCGATTCTGCGAAGCAATGTGAACACTTCTGCTTCCCAGGCACAGAGAAAGTGCTAGCAGGGAATTCTCTGCCTGCCTTTCCCCAGTGCTCTGCAAGCTCTCCAGGACAACAGCAAATCTGGGGCTCTGTGCTTTCTTTCGTTCTGAACAAGTGTTACTGTTTTCTGCACAAAAGCGATTCTGCGAAGCAATGTGAACAGGCACAGAGAACGTGCTAGCAGGGAATTCTCTGCCTGCCTTTCCCCAGTGCTCTGCAAGCTCTCCAGGACAACAGCAAATCTGGGGCTCTGTGCTTTCTTTTGTTCTGAACAAGTGTTAGTGTTTTCTGCACAAAAGCGATTCTGCGAAGCAATGTGAACACTTCTGCTTCCCAGGCACAGAGAAGGTGCTAGCAGGGAATTCTCTGCCTGCCTTTCCCCAGTGCTCTGCAAGCTCTCCAGGACAACATAAAATCTGGGGCTCTGTGCTTTCTTTCGTTCTGAACAAGTGTTACTGTTTTCTGCACAAAAGCGATTCTGCGAAGCAATGTGAACACTTCTGCTTCCCAGGCACAGAGAAGGTGCTAGCAGGGAATTCTCTGCCTGCCTTTCCCCAGTGCTCTGCAAGCTCTCCAGGACAACAGCAAATCTGGGGCTCTGTGCTTTCTTTCGTTCTGAACAAGTGTTACTGTTTTCTGCACAAAAGCGATTCTGCGAAGCAATGTGAACACTTCTGCTTCCCAGGCACAGAGAAGGTGCTAGCAGGGAATTCTCTGCCTGCCTTTCCCCAGTGCTCTGCAAGCTCTCCAGGACAACATAAAATCTGGGGCTCTGTGCTTTCTTTTGTTCTGAACAAGTGTTACTGTTTTCTGCACAAAAGCGATTCTGCGAAGCAATGTGAACAGGCACAGAGAAGGTGCTAGCAGGGAATTCTCTGCCTGCCTTCCCCCAGTGCTCTGCAAGCTCTCCAGGACAACAGCAGATCTGGGGCTCTGTGCTTTCTTTTGTTCTGAACAAGTGTTACTGTTTTCTGCACAAAAGCGATTCTGCGAAGCAATGTGAACACTTCTGCTTCCCAGGCACAGAGAAGGTGCTAGCAGGGAATTCTCTGCCTGCCTTTCCCCAGTGCTCTGCAAGCTCTCCAGGACAACATAAAATCTGGGGCTCTGTGCTTTCTTTCGTTCTGAACAAGTGTTACTGTTTTCTGCACAAAAGCGATTCTGCGAAGCAATGTGAACACTTCTGCTTCCCAGGCACAGAGAAGGTGCTAGCAGGGAATTCTCTGCCTGCCTTTCCCCAGTGCTCTGCAAGCTCTCCAGGACAACATAAAATCTGGGGCTCTGTGCTTTCTTTCGTTCTGAACAAGTGTTACTGTTTTCTGCACAAAAGCGATTCTGCGAAGCAATGTGAACACTTCTGCTTCCCAGGCACAGAGAAGGTGCTAGCAGGGAATTCTCTGCCTGCCTTTCCCCAGTGCTCTGCAAGCTCTCCAGGACAACATAAAATCTGGGGCTCTGTGCTTTCTTTCGTTCTGAACAAGTGTTACTGTTTTCTGCACAAAAGCGATTCTGCGAAGCAATGTGAACACTTCTGCTTCCCAGGCACAGAGAAGGTGCTAGCAGGGAATTCTCTGCCTGCCTTTCCCCAGTGCTCTGCAAGCTCTCCAGGACAACATAAAATCTGGGGCTCTGTGCTTTCTTTCGTTCTGAACAAGTGTTACTGTTTTCTGCACAAAAGCGATTCTGCGAAGCAATGTGAACACTTCTGCTTCCCAGGCACAGAGAAGGTGCTAGCAGGGAATTCTCTGCCTGCCTTTCCCCAGTGCTCTGCAAGCTCTCCAGGACAACATAAAATCTGGGGCTCTGTGCTTTCTTTCGTTCTGAACAAGTGTTACTGTTTTCTGCACAAAAGCGATTCTGCGAAGCAATGTGAACACTTCTGCTTCCCAGGCACAGAGAAGGTGCTAGCAGGGAATTCTCTGCCTGCCTTTCCCCAGTGCTCTGCAAGCTCTCCAGGACAACATAAAATCTGGGGCTCTGTGCTTTCTTTCGTTCTGAACAAGTGTTACTGTTTTCTGCACAAAAGCGATTCTGCAAAGCAATGTGAACACTTCTGCTTCCCAGGCACAGAGAAGGTGCTAGCAGGGAATTCTCTGCCTGCCTTTCCCCAGTGCTCTGCAAGCTCTCCAGGACAACAGCAAATCTGGGGCTCTGTGCTTTCTTTCGTTCTGAACAAGTGTTACTGTTTTCTGCACAAAAGCGATTCTGCGAAGCAATGTGAACACTTCTGCTTCCCAGGCACAGAGAAGGTGCTAGCAGGGAATTCTCTGCCTGCCTTTCCCCAGTGCTCTGCAAGCTCTCCAGGACAACATAAAATCTGGGGCTCTGTGCTTTCTTTCGTTCTGAACAAGTGTTACTGTTTTCTGCACAAAAGCGATTCTGCGAAGCAATGTGAACACTTCTGCTTCCCAGGCACAGAGAAGGTGCTAGCAGGGAATTCTCTGCCTGCCTTTCCCCAGTGCTCTGCAAGCTCTCCAGGACAACATAAAATCTGGGGCTCTGTGCTTTCTTTCGTTCTGAACAAGTGTTACTGTTTTCTGCACAAAAGCGATTCTGCGAAGCAATGTGAACACTTCTGCTTCCCAGGCACAGAGAAGGTGCTAGCAGGGAATTCTCTGCCTGCCTTTCCCCAGTGCTCTGCAAGCTCTCCAGGACAACATAAAATCTGGGGCTCTGTGCTTTCTTTCGTTCTGAACAAGTGTTAGTGTTTTCTGCACAAAAGCGATTCTGCGAAGCAATGTGAACACTTCTGCTTCCCAGGCACAGAGAAGGTGCTAGCAGGGAATTCTCTGCCTGCCTTTCCCCAGTGCTCTGCAAGCTCTCCAGGACAATATAAAATCTGGGGCTCTGTGCTTTCTTTCGTTCTGAACAAGTGTTACTGTTTTCTGCACAAAAGCGATTCTGCGAAGCAATGTGAACACTTCTGCTTCCCAGGCACAGAGAAGGTGCTAGCAGGGAATTCTCTGCCTGCCTTTCCCCAGTGCTCTGCAAGCTCTCCAGGACAACATAAAATCTGGGGCTCTGTGCTTTCTTTCGTTCTGAACAAGTGTTACTGTTTTCTGCACAAAAGCGATTCTGCGAAGCAATGTGAACACTTCTGCTTCCCAGGCACAGAGAAGGTGCTAGCAGGGAATTCTCTGCCTGCCTTTCCCCAGTGCTCTGCAAGCTCTCCAGGACAACATAAAATCTGGGGCTCTGTGCTTTCTTTCGTTCTGAACAAGTGTTACTGTTTTCTGCACAAAAGCGATTCTGCGAAGCAATGTGAACACTTCTGCTTCCCAGGCACAGAGAAGGTGCTAGCAGGGAATTCTCTGCCTGCCTTTCCCCAGTGCTCTGCAAGCTCTCCAGGACAACAGCAAATCTGGGGCTCTGTGCTTTCTTTCGTTCTGAACAAGTGTTACTGTTTTCTGCACAAAAGCGATTCTGCGAAGCAATGTGAACACTTCTGCTTCCCAGGCACAGAGAAGGTGCTAGCAGGGAATTCTCTGCCTGCCTTTCCCCAGTGCTCTGCAAGCTCTCCAGGACAACATAAAATCTGGGGCTCTGTGCTTTCTTTCGTTCTGAACAAGTGTTACTGTTTTCTGCACAAAAGCGATTCTGCGAAGCAATGTGAACACTTCTGCTTCCCAGGCACAGAGAAGGTGCTAGCAGGGAATTCTCTGCCTGCCTTTCCCCAGTGCTCTGCAAGCTCTCCAGGACAACATAAAATCTGGGGCTCTGTGCTTTCTTTCGTTCTGAACAAGTGTTACTGTTTTCTGCACAAAAGCGATTCTGCGAAGCAATGTGAACACTTCTGCTTCCCAGGCACAGAGAAGGTGCTAGCAGGGAATTCTCTGCCTGCCTTTCCCCAGTGCTCTGCAAGCTCTCCAGGACAACATAAAATCTGGGGCTCTGTGCTTTCTTTCGTTCTGAACAAGTGTTAGTGTTTTCTGCACAAAAGCGATTCTGCGAAGCAATGTGAACACTTCTGCTTCCCAGGCACAGAGAAGGTGCTAGCAGGGAATTCTCTGCCTGCCTTTCCCCAGTGCTCTGCAAGCTCTCCAGGACAACAGCAAATCTGGGGCTCTGTGCTTTCTTTCGTTCTGAACAAGTGTTACTGTTTTCTGCACAAAAGCGATTCTGCGAAGCAATGTGAACACTTCTGCTTCCCAGGCACAGAGAAGGTGCTAGCAGGGAATTCTCTGCCTGCCTTTCCCCAGTGCTCTGCAAGCTCTCCAGGACAACAGCAAATCTGGGGCTCTGTGCTTTCTTTCGTTCTGAACAAGTGTTACTGTTTTCTGCACAAAAGCGATTCTGCGAAGCAATGTGAACACTTCTGCTTCCCAGGCACAGAGAAGGTGCTAGCAGGGAATTCTCTGCCTGCCTTTCCCCAGTGCTCTGCAAGCTCTCCAGGACAACATAAAATCTGGGGCTCTGTGCTTTCTTTCGTTCTGAACAAGTGTTACTGTTTTCTGCACAAAAGCGATTCTGCGAAGCAATGTGAACACTTCTGCTTCCCAGGCACAGAGAAGGTGCTAGCAGGGAATTCTCTGCCTGCCTTTCCCCAGTGCTCTGCAAGCTCTCCAGGACAACATAAAATCTGGGGCTCTGTGCTTTCTTTCGTTCTGAACAAGTGTTACTGTTTTCTGCACAAAAGCGATTCTGCGAAGCAATGTGAACACTTCTGCTTCCCAGGCACAGAGAAGGTGCTAGCAGGGAATTCTCTGCCTGCCTTTCCCCAGTGCTCTGCAAGCTCTCCAGGACAACAGCAAATCTGGGGCTCTGTGCTTTCTTTCGTTCTGAACAAGTGTTACTGTTTTCTGCACAAAAGCGATTCTGCGAAGCAATGTGAACACTTCTGCTTCCCAGGCACAGAGAAGGTGCTAGCAGGGAATTCTCTGCCTGCCTTTCCCCAGTGCTCTGCAAGCTCTCCAGGACAACAGCAAATCTGGGGCTCTGTGATTCCTTTCGTTCTGAACAAGTGTTAGTGTTTTCTGCACAAAAGCGATTCTGCGAAGCAGTGTGAACAGGCACAGAGAAGGTGCTAGCAGGGAATTCTCTGCCTGCCTTTCCCCAGTGCTCTGCAAGCTCTCCAGGACAACAGCAAATCTGGGGCTCTGTGCTTTCTTTCGTTCTGAACAAGTGTTACTGTTTTCTGCACAAAAACGATTCTGCGAAGCAATGTGAACACTTCTGCTTCCCAGGCACAGAGAAGGTGCTAGCAGGGAATTCTCTGCCTGCCTTTCCCCAGTGCTCTGCAAGCTCTCCAGGACAACATAAAATCTGGGGCTCTGTGCTTTCTTTCGTTCTGAACAAGTGTTACTGTTTTCTGCACAAAAGCGATTCTGCGAAGCAATGTGAACACTTCTGCTTCCCAGGCACAGAGAAGGTGCTAGCAGGGAATTCTCTGCCTGCCTTTCCCCAGTGCTCTGCAAGCTCTCCAGGACAACATAAAATCTGGGGCTCTGTGCTTTCTTTCGTTCTGAACAAGTGTTACTGTTTTCTGCACAAAAGCGATTCTGCGAAGCAATGTGAACACTTCTGCTTCCCAGGCACAGAGAAGGTGCTAGCAGGGAATTCTCTGCCTGCCTTTCCCCAGTGCTCTGCAAGCTCTCCAGGACAACATAAAATCTGGGGCTCTGTGCTTTCTTTCGTTCTGAACAAGTGTTAGTGTTTTCTGCACAAAAGCGATTCTGCGAAGCAATGTGAACACTTCTGCTTCCCAGGCACAGAGAAGGTGCTAGCAGGGAATTCTCTGCCTGCCTTTCCCCAGTGCTCTGCAAGCTCTCCAGGACAACAGCAAATCTGGGGCTCTGTGCTTTCTTTCGTTCTGAACAAGTGTTACTGTTTTCTGCACAAAAGCGATTCTGCGAAGCAATGTGAACACTTCTGCTTCCCAGGCACAGAGAAGGTGCTAGCAGGGAATTCTCTGCCTGCCTTTCCCCAGTGCTCTGCAAGCTCTCCAGGACAACAGCAAATCTGGGGCTCTGTGCTTTCTTTCGTTCTGAACAAGTGTTACTGTTTTCTGCACAAAAGCGATTCTGCGAAGCAATGTGAACACTTCTGCTTCCCAGGCACAGAGAAGGTGCTAGCAGGGAATTCTCTGCCTGCCTTTCCCCAGTGCTCTGCAAGCTCTCCAGGACAACATAAAATCTGGGGCTCTGTGCTTTCTTTCGTTCTGAACAAGTGTTACTGTTTTCTGCACAAAAGCGATTCTGCGAAGCAATGTGAACACTTCTGCTTCCCAGGCACAGAGAAGGTGCTAGCAGGGAATTCTCTGCCTGCCTTTCCCCAGTGCTCTGCAAGCTCTCCAGGACAACATAAAATCTGGGGCTCTGTGCTTTCTTTCGTTCTGAACAAGTGTTACTGTTTTCTGCACAAAAGCGATTCTGCGAAGCAATGTGAACACTTCTGCTTCCCAGGCACAGAGAAGGTGCTAGCAGGGAATTCTCTGCCTGCCTTTCCCCAGTGCTCTGCAAGCTCTCCAGGACAACAGCAAATCTGGGGCTCTGTGCTTTCTTTCGTTCTGAACAAGTGTTACTGTTTTCTGCACAAAAGCGATTCTGCGAAGCAATGTGAACACTTCTGCTTCCCAGGCACAGAGAAGGTGCTAGCAGGGAATTCTCTGCCTGCCTTTCCCCAGTGCTCTGCAAGCTCTCCAGGACAACAGCAAATCTGGGGCTCTGTGATTCCTTTCGTTCTGAACAAGTGTTAGTGTTTTCTGCACAAAAGCGATTCTGCGAAGCAGTGTGAACAGGCACAGAGAAGGTGCTAGCAGGGAATTCTCTGCCTGCCTTTCCCCAGTGCTCTGCAAGCTCTCCAGGACAACAGCAAATCTGGGGCTCTGTGCTTTCTTTCGTTCTGAACAAGTGTTACTGTTTTCTGCACAAAAACGATTCTGCGAAGCAATGTGAACACTTCTGCTTCCCAGGCACAGAGAAGGTGCTAGCAGGGAATTCTCTGCCTGCCTTTCCCCAGTGCTCTGCAAGCTCTCCAGGACAACATAAAATCTGGGGCTCTGTGCTTTCTTTCGTTCTGAACAAGTGTTACTGTTTTCTGCACAAAAGCGATTCTGCGAAGCAATGTGAACACTTCTGCTTCCCAGGCACAGAGAAGGTGCTAGCAGGGAATTCTCTGCCTGCCTTTCCCCAGTGCTCTGCAAGCTCTCCAGGACAACATAAAATCTGGGGCTCTGTGCTTTCTTTCGTTCTGAACAAGTGTTACTGTTTTCTGCACAAAAGCGATTCTGCGAAGCAATGTGAACACTTCTGCTTCCCAGGCACAGAGAAGGTGCTAGCAGGGAATTCTCTGCCTGCCTTTCCCCAGTGCTCTGCAAGCTCTCCAGGACAACATAAAATCTGGGGCTCTGTGCTTTCTTTCGTTCTGAACAAGTGTTACTGTTTTCTGCACAAAAGCGATTCTGCGAAGCAATGTGAACACTTCTGCTTCCCAGGCACAGAGAAGGTGCTAGCAGGGAATTCTCTGCCTGCCTTTCCCCAGTGCTCTGCAAGCTCTCCAGGACAACATAAAATCTGGGGCTCTGTGCTTTCTTTCGTTCTCTACAAGTGTTAGTGTTTTCTGCACAAAAGCGATTCTGCGAAGCAATGTGAACAGGCACAGAGAAGGTGCTAGCAGGGAATTCTCTGCCTGCCTTTCCCCAGTGCTCTGCAAGCTCTCCAGGACAACATAAAATCTGGGGCTCTGTGCTTTCTTTCGTTCTGAACAAGTGTTACTGTTTTCTGCACAAAAGCGATTCTGCGAAGCAATGTGAACACTTCTGCTTCCCAGGCACAGAGAAGGTGCTAGCAGGGAATTCTCTGCCTGCCTTTCCCCAGTGCTCTCCAAGCTCTCCAGGACAACAGCAAATCTGGGGCTCTGTGATTCCTTTCGTTCTGAACAAGTGTTAGTGTTTTCTGCACAAAAGCGATTCTGCGAAGCAGTGTGAACAGGCACAGAGAAGGTGCTAGCAGGGAATTCTCTGCCTGCCTTTCCCCAGTGCTCTGCAAGCTCTCCAGGACAACAGCAAATCTGGGGCTCTGTGCTTTCTTTCGTTCTGAACAAGTGTTACTGTTTTCTGCACAAAAGCGATTCTGCGAAGCAATGTGAACACTTCTGCTTCCCAGGCACAGAGAAGGTGCTAGCAGGGAATTCTCTGCCTGCCTTTCCCCAGTGCTCTGCAAGCTCTCCAGGACAACATAAAATCTGGGGCTCTGTGCTTTCTTTCGTTCTGAACAAGTGTTACTGTTTTCTGCACAAAAGCGATTCTGCGAAGCAATGTGAACACTTCTGCTTCCCAGGCACAGAGAAGGTGCTAGCAGGGAATTCTCTGCCTGCCTTTCCCCAGTGCTCTGCAAGCTCTCCAGGACAACATAAAATCTGGGGCTCTGTGCTTTCTTTCGTTCTGAACAAGTGTTACTGTTTTCTGCACAAAAGCGATTCTGCGAAGCAATGTGAACACTTCTGCTTCCCAGGCACAGAGAAGGTGCTAGCAGGGAATTCTCTGCCTGCCTTTCCCCAGTGCTCTGCAAGCTCTCCAGGACAACATAAAATCTGGGGCTCTGTGCTTTCTTTCGTTCTGAACAAGTGTTAGTGTTTTCTGCACAAAAGCGATTCTGCGAAGCAATGTGAACACTTCTGCTTCCCAGGCACAGAGAAGGTGCTAGCAGGGAATTCTCTGCCTGCCTTTCCCCAGTGCTCTGCAAGCTCTCCAGGACAACATAAAATCTGGGGCTCTGTGCTTTCTTTCGTTCTGAACAAGTGTTACTGTTTTCTGCACAAAAGCGATTCTGCGAAGCAATGTGAACACTTCTGCTTCCCAGGCACAGAGAAGGTGCTAGCAGGGAATTCTCTGCCTGCCTTTCCCCAGTGCTCTGCAAGCTCTCCAGGACAACATAAAATCTGGGGCTCTGTGCTTTCTTTCGTTCTGAACAAGTGTTACTGTTTTCTGCACAAAAGCGATTCTGCAAAGCAATGTGAACACTTCTGCTTCCCAGGCACAGAGAAGGTGCTAGCAGGGAATTCTCTGCCTGCCTTTCCCCAGTGCTCTGCAAGCTCTCCAGGACAACATAAAATCTGGGGCTCTGTGCTTTCTTTCGTTCTGAACAAGTGTTACTGTTTTCTGCACAAAAGCGATTCTGCGAAGCAATGTGAACACTTCTGCTTCCCAGGCACAGAGAAGGTGCTAGCAGGGAATTCTCTGCCTGCCTTTCCCCAGTGCTCTGCAAGCTCTCCAGGACAACATAAAATCTGGGGCTCTGTGCTTTCTTTCGTTCTGAACAAGTGTTACTGTTTTCTGCACAAAAGCGATTCTGCGAAGCAATGTGAACACTTCTGCTTCCCAGGCACAGAGAAGGTGCTAGCAGGGAATTCTCTGCCTGCCTTTCCCCAGTGCTCTGCAAGCTCTCCAGGACAACATAAAATCTGGGGCTCTGTGCTTTCTTTCGTTCTGAACAAGTGTTAGTGTTTTCTGCACAAAAGCGATTCTGCGAAGCAATGTGAACACTTCTGCTTCCCAGGCACAGAGAAGGTGCTAGCAGGGAATTCTCTGCCTGCCTTTCCCCAGTGCTCTGCAAGCTCTCCAGGACAACATAAAATCTGGGGCTCTGTGCTTTCTTTCGTTCTGAACAAGTGTTAGTGTTTTCTGCACAAAAGCGATTCTGCGAAGCAATGTGAACAGGAACAGAGAAGGTGCTAGCAGGGAATTCTCTGGCTGCCTTTCCCCAGTGCTCTGCAAGCTCTCCAGGACAACAGCAAATCTGGGGCTCTGTGCTTTCTTTCGTTCTGAACAAGTGTTACTGTTTTCTGCACAAAAGCGATTCTGCGAAGCAATGTGAACACTTCTGCTTCCCAGGCACAGAGAAGGTGCTAGCAGGGAATTCTCTGCCTGCCTTTCCCCAGTGCTCTGCAAGCTCTCCAGGACAACATAAAATCTGGGGCTCTGTGCTTTCTTTCGTTCTGAACAAGTGTTAGTGTTTTCTGCACAAAAGCGATTCTGCGAAGCAGTGTGAACAGGCACAGAGAAGGTGCTAGCAGGGAATTCTCTGCCTGCCTTTCCCCAGTGCTCTGCAAGCTCTCCAGGACAACAGCAAATCTGGGGCTCTGTGCTTTCTTTCGTTCTGAACAAGTGTTACTGTTTTCTGCACAAAAGCGATTCTGCGAAGCAATGTGAACACTTCTGCTTCCCAGGCACAGAGAAAGTGCTAGCAGGGAATTCTCTGCCTGCCTTTCCCCAGTGCTCTGCAAGCTCTCCAGGACAACAGCAAATCTGGGGCTCTGTGCTTTCTTTCGTTCTGAACAAGTGTTACTGTTTTCTGCACAAAAGCGATTCTGCGAAGCAATGTGAACACTTCTGCTTCCCAGGCACAGAGAAGGTGCTAGCAGGGAATTCTCTGCCTGCCTTTCCCCAGTGCTCTGCAAGCTCTCCAGGACAACATAAAATCTGGGGCTCTGTGCTTTCTTTCGTTCTGAACAAGTGTTACTGTTTTCTGCACAAAAGCGATTCTGCGAAGCAATGTGAACACTTCTGCTTCCCAGGCACAGAGAAGGTGCTAGCAGGGAATTCTCTGCCTGCCTTTCCCCAGTGCTCTGCAAGCTCTCCAGGACAACATAAAATCTGGGGCTCTGTGCTTTCTTTCGTTCTGAACAAGTGTTAGTGTTTTCTGCACAAAAGCGATTCTGCGAAGCAATGTGAACACTTCTGCTTCCCAGGCACAGAGAAGGTGCTAGCAGGGAATTCTCTGCCTGCCTTTCCCCAGTGCTCTGCAAGCTCTCCAGGACAACATAAAATCTGGGGCTCTGTGCTTTCTTTCGTTCTGAACAAGTGTTAGTGTTTTCTGCACAAAAGCGATTCTGCGAAGCAATGTGAACAGGAACAGAGAAGGTGCTAGCAGGGAATTCTCTGGCTGCCTTTCCCCAGTGCTCTGCAAGCTCTCCAGGACAACAGCAAATCTGGGGCTCTGTGCTTTCTTTCGTTCTGAACAAGTGTTACTGTTTTCTGCACAAAAGCGATTCTGCGAAGCAATGTGAACACTTCTGCTTCCCAGGCACAGAGAAGGTGCTAGCAGGGAATTCTCTGCCTGCCTTTCCCCAGTGCTCTGCAAGCTCTCCAGGACAACATAAAATCTGGGGCTCTGTGCTTTCTTTCGTTCTGAACAAGTGTTAGTGTTTTCTGCACAAAAGCGATTCTGCGAAGCAGTGTGAACAGGCACAGAGAAGGTGCTAGCAGGGAATTCTCTGCCTGCCTTTCCCCAGTGCTCTGCAAGCTCTCCAGGACAACAGCAAATCTGGGGCTCTGTGCTTTCTTTCGTTCTGAACAAGTGTTACTGTTTTCTGCACAAAAGCGATTCTGCGAAGCAATGTGAACACTTCTGCTTCCCAGGCACAGAGAAGGTGCTAGCAGGGAATTCTCTGCCTGCCTTTCCCCAGTGCTCTGCAAGCTCTCCAGGACAACATAAAATCTGGGGCTCTGTGCTTTCTTTCGTTCTGAACAAGTGTTACTGTTTTCTGCACAAAAGCGATTCTGCGAAGCAATGTGAACACTTCTGCTTCCCAGGCACAGAGAAGGTGCTAGCAGGGAATTCTCTGCCTGCCTTTCCCCAGTGCTCTGCAAGCTCTCCAGGACAACAGCAAATCTGGGGCTCTGTGCTTTCTTTCGTTCTGAACAAGTGTTACTGTTTTCTGCACAAAAACGATTCTGCGAAGCAATGTGAACACTTCTGCTTCCCAGGCACAGAGAAGGTGCTAGCAGGGAATTCTCTGCCTGCCTTTCCCCAGTGCTCTGCAAGCTCTCCAGGACAACATAAAATCTGGGGCTCTGTGCTTTCTTTCGTTCTGAACAAGTGTTACTGTTTTCTGCACAAAAGCGATTCTGCGAAGCAATGTGAACACTTCTGCTTCCCAGGCACAGAGAAGGTGCTAGCAGGGAATTCTCTGCCTGCCTTTCCCCAGTGCTCTGCAAGCTCTCCAGGACAACATAAAATCTGGGGCTCTGTGCTTTCTTTCGTTCTGAACAAGTGTTACTGTTTTCTGCACAAAAGCGATTCTGCGAAGCAATGTGAACACTTCTGCTTCCCAGGCACAGAGAAGGTGCTAGCAGGGAATTCTCTGCCTGCCTTTCCCCAGTGCTCTGCAAGCTCTCCAGGACAACATAAAATCTGGGGCTCTGTGCTTTCTTTTGTTCTGAACAAGTGTTACTGTTTTCTGCACAAAAGCGATTCTGCGAAGCAATGTGAACACTTCTGCTTCCCAGGCACAGAGAAGGTGCTAGCAGGGAATTCTCTGCCTGCCTTTCCCCAGTGCTCTGCAAGCTCTCCAGGACAACATAAAATCTGGGGCTCTGTGCTTTCTTTCGTTCTGAACAAGTGTTACTGTTTTCTGCACAAAAGCGATTCTGCGAAGCAATGTGAACACTTCTGCTTCCCAGGCACAGAGAAGGTGCTAGCAGGGAATTCTCTGCCTGCCTTTCCCCAGTGCTCTGCAAGCTCTCCAGGACAACAGCAAATCTGGGGCTCTGTGCTTTCTTTCGTTCTGAACAAGTGTTACTGTTTTCTGCACAAAAGCGATTCTGCGAAGCAATGTGAACACTTCTGCTTCCCAGGCACAGAGAAGGTGCTAGCAGGGAATTCTCTGCCTGCCTTTCCCCAGTGCTCTGCAAGCTCTCCAGGACAACATAAAATCTGGGGCTCTGTGCTTTCTTTCGTTCTGAACAAGTGTTAGTGTTTTCTGCACAAAAGCGATTCTGCGAAGCAATGTGAACACTTCTGCTTCCCAGGCACAGAGAAGGTGCTAGCAGGGAATTCTCTGCCTGCCTTTCCCCAGTGCTCTGCAAGCTCTCCAGGACAACATAAAATCTGGGGCTCTGTGCTTTCTTTCGTTCTGAACAAGTGTTACTGTTTTCTGCACAAAAGCGATTCTGCGAAGCAATGTGAACACTTCTGCTTCCCAGGCACAGAGAAGGTGCTAGCAGGGAATTCTCTGCCTGCCTTTCCCCAGTGCTCTGCAAGCTCTCCAGGACAACAGCAAATCTGGGGCTCTGTGATTCCTTTCGTTCTGAACAAGTGTTAGTGTTTTCTGCACAAAAGCGATTCTGCGAAGCAGTGTGAACAGGCACAGAGAAGGTGCTAGCAGGGAATTCTCTGCCTGCCTTTCCCCAGTGCTCTGCAAGCTCTCGAGGACAACAGCAAATCTGGGGCTCTGTGCTTTCTTTCGTTCTGAACAAGTGTTACTGTTTTCTGCACAAAAACGATTCTGCGAAGCAATGTGAACACTTCTGCTTCCCAGGCACAGAGAAGGTGCTAGCAGGGAATTCTCTGCCTGCCTTTCCCCAGTGCTCTGCAAGCTCTCCAGGACAACATAAAATCTGGGGCTCTGTGCTTTCTTTTGTTCTGAACAAGTGTTACTGTTTTCTGCACAAAAGCGATTCTGCGAAGCAATGTGAACACTTCTGCTTCCCAGGCACAGAGAAGGTGCTAGCAGGGAATTCTCTGCCTGCCTTTCCCCAGTGCTCTGCAAGCTCTCCAGGACAACATAAAATCTGGGGCTCTGTGCTTTCTTTCGTTCTGAACAAGTGTTACTGTTTTCTGCACAAAAGCGATTCTGCGAAGCAATGTGAACACTTCTGCTTCCCAGGCACAGAGAAGGTGCTAGCAGGGAATTCTCTGCCTGCCTTTCCCCAGTGCTCTGCAAGCTCTCCAGGACAACATAAAATCTGGGGCTCTGTGCTTTCTTTCGTTCTGAACAAGTGTTACTGTTTTCTGCACAAAAGCGATTCTGCGAAGCAATGTGAACACTTCTGCTTCCCAGGCACAGAGAAGGTGCTAGCAGGGAATTCTCTGCCTGCCTTTCCCCAGTGCTCTGCAAGCTCTCCAGGACAACATAAAATCTGGGGCTCAGTGCTTTCTTTCGTTCTGAACAAGTGTTAGTGTTTTCTGCACAAAAGCGATTCTGCGAAGCAATGTGAACACTTCTGCTTCCCAGGCACAGAGAAGGTGCTAGCAGGGAATTCTCTGCCTGCCTTTCCCCAGTGCTCTGCAAGCTCTCCAGGACAACATAAAATCTGGGGCTCTGTGCTTTCTTTCGTTCTCTACAAGTGTTAGTGTTTTCTGCACAAAAGCGATTCTGCGAAGCAATGTGAACAGGCACAGAGAAGGTGCTAGCAGGGAATTCTCTGCCTGCCTTTCCCCAGTGCTCTGCAAGCTCTCCAGGACAACATAAAATCTGGGGCTCTGTGCTTTCTTTCGTTCTGAACAAGTGTTACTGTTTTCTGCACAAAAGCGATTCTGCGAAGCAATGTGAACACTTCTGCTTCCCAGGCACAGAGAAGGTGCTAGCAGGGAATTCTCTGCCTGCCTTTCCCCAGTGCTCTGCAAGCTCTCCAGGACAACAGCAAATCTGGGGCTCTGTGATTCCTTTCGTTCTGAACAAGTGTTAGTGTTTTCTGCACAAAAGCGATTCTGCGAAGCAGTGTGAACAGGCACAGAGAAGGTGCTAGCAGGGAATTCTCTGCCTGCCTTTCCCCAGTGCTCTGCAAGCTCTCCAGGACAACAGCAAATCTGGGGCTCTGTGCTTTCTTTCGTTCTGAACAAGTGTTACTGTTTTCTGCACAAAAACGATTCTGCGAAGCAATGTGAACACTTCTGCTTCCCAGGCACAGAGAAGGTGCTAGCAGGGAATTCTCTGCCTGCCTTTCCCCAGTGCTCTGCAAGCTCTCCAGGACAACATAAAATCTGGGGCTCTGTGCTTTCTTTTGTTCTGAACAAGTGTTACTGTTTTCTGCACAAAAGCGATTCTGCGAAGCAATGTGAACACTTCTGCTTCCCAGGCACAGAGAAGGTGCTAGCAGGGAATTCTCTGCCTGCCTTTCCCCAGTGCTCTGCAAGCTCTCCAGGACAACATAAAATCTGGGGCTCTGTGCTTTCTTTCGTTCTGAACAAGTGTTAGTGTTTTCTGCACAAAAGCGATTCTGCGAAGCAGTGTGAACAGGCACAGAGAAGGTGCTAGCAGGGAATTCTCTGCCTGCCTTTCCCCAGTGCTCTGCAAGCTCTCCAGGACAACAGCAAATCTGGGGCTCTGTGCTTTCTTTCGTTCTGAACAAGTGTTACTGTTTTCTGCACAAAAGCGATTCTGCGAAGCAATGTGAACACTTCTGCTTCCCAGGCACAGAGAAAGTGCTAGCAGGGAATTCTCTGCCTGCCTTTCCCCAGTGCTCTGCAAGCTCTCCAGGACAACATAAAATCTGGGGCTCTGTGCTTTCTTTCGTTCTGAACAAGTGTTACTGTTTTCTGCACAAAAGCGATTCTGCGAAGCAATGTGAACACTTCTGCTTCCCAGGCACAGAGAAGGTGCTAGCAGGGAATTCTCTGCCTGCCTTTCCCCAGTGCTCTGCAAGCTCTCCAGGACAACATAAAATCTGGGGCTCTGTGCTTTCTTTCGTTCTGAACAAGTGTTACTGTTTTCTGCACAAAAGCGATTCTGCGAAGCAATGTGAACACTTCTGCTTCCCAGGCACAGAGAAGGTGCTAGCAGGGAATTCTCTGCCTGCCTTTCCCCAGTGCTCTGCAAGCTCTCCAGGACAACATAAAATCTGGGGCTCAGTGCTTTCTTTCGTTCTGAACAAGTGTTAGTGTTTTCTGCACAAAAGCGATTCTGCGAAGCAATGTGAACACTTCTGCTTCCCAGGCACAGAGAAGGTGCTAGCAGGGAATTCTCTGCCTGCCTTTCCCCAGTGCTCTGCAAGCTCTCCAGGACAACATAAAATCTGGGGCTCTGTGCTTTCTTTCGTTCTGAACAAGTGTTAGTGTTTTCTGCACAAAAGCGATTCTGCGAAGCAATGTGAACAGGAACAGAGAAGGTGCTAGCAGGGAATTCTCTGGCTGCCTTTCCCCAGTGCTCTGCAAGCTCTCCAGGACAACAGCAAATCTGGGGCTCTGTGCTTTCTTTCGTTCTGAACAAGTGTTACTGTTTTCTGCACAAAAGCGATTCTGCGAAGCAATGTGAACACTTCTGCTTCCCAGGCACAGAGAAGGTGCTAGCAGGGAATTCTCTGCCTGCCTTTCCCCAGTGCTCTGCAAGCTCTCCAGGACAACATAAAATCTGGGGCTCTGTGCTTTCTTTCGTTCTGAACAAGTGTTACTGTTTTCTGCACAAAAGCGATTCTGCGAAGCAGTGTGAACAGGCACAGAGAAGGTGCTAGCAGGGAATTCTCTGCCTGCCTTTCCCCAGTGCTCTGCAAGCTCTCCAGGACAACAGCAAATCTGGGGCTCTGTGCTTTCTTTCGTTCTGAACAAGTGTTACTGTTTTCTGCACAAAAGCGATTCTGCGAAGCAATGTGAACACTTCTGCTTCCCAGGCACAGAGAAGGTGCTAGCAGGGAATTCTCTGCCTGCCTTTCCCCAGTGCTCTGCAAGCTCTCCAGGACAACATAAAATCTGGGGCTCTGTGCTTTCTTTCGTTCTGAACAAGTGTTACTGTTTTCTGCACAAAAGCGATTCTGCGAAGCAATGTGAACACTTCTGCTTCCCAGGCACAGAGAAGGTGCTAGCAGGGAATTCTCTGCCTGCCTTTCCCCAGTGCTCTGCAAGCTCTCCAGGACAACAGCAAATCTGGGGCTCTGTGCTTTCTTTCGTTCTGAACAAGTGTTACTGTTTTCTGCACAAAAACGATTCTGCGAAGCAATGTGAACACTTCTGCTTCCCAGGCACAGAGAAGGTGCTAGCAGGGAATTCTCTGCCTGCCTTTCCCCAGTGCTCTGCAAGCTCTCCAGGACAACATAAAATCTGGGGCTCTGTGCTTTCTTTCGTTCTGAACAAGTGTTACTGTTTTCT
Source organism: Strix uralensis (assembly GCF_047716275.1). NCBI lineage: Eukaryota > Metazoa > Chordata > Aves > Strigiformes > Strigidae > Strix > Strix uralensis. The sequence continues at coordinate 59,315 of NW_027436846.1, forward strand.
GCACAAAAGCGATTCTGCGAAGCAATGTGAACACTTCTGCTTCCCAGGCACAGAGAAGGTGCTAGCAGGGAATTCTCTGCCTGCCTTTCCCCAGTGCTCTGCAAGCTCTCCAGGACAACATAAAATCTGGGGCTCTGTGCTTTCTTTTGTTCTGAACAAGTGTTACTGTTTTCTGCACAAAAGCGATTCTGCGAAGCAATGTGAACACTTCTGCTTCCCAGGCACAGAGAAGGTGCTAGCAGGGAATTCTCTGCCTGCCTTTCCCCAGTGCTCTGCAAGCTCTCCAGGACAACATAAAATCTGGGGCTCTGTGCTTTCTTTTGTTCTGAACAAGTGTTACTGTTTTCTGCACAAAAGCGATTCTGCGAAGCAATGTGAACACTTCTGCTTCCCAGGCACAGAGAAGGTGCTAGCAGGGAATTCTCTGCCTGCCTTTCCCCAGTGCTCTGCAAGCTCTCCAGGACAACATAAAATCTGGGGCTCTGTGCTTTCTTTCGTTCTGAACAAGTGTTACTGTTTTCTGCACAAAAGCGATTCTGCGAAGCAATGTGAACACTTCTGCTTCCCAGGCACAGAGAAGGTGCTAGCAGGGAATTCTCTGCCTGCCTTTCCCCAGTGCTCTGCAAGCTCTCCAGGACAACAGCAAATCTGGGGCTCTGTGCTTTCTTTCGTTCTGAACAAGTGTTACTGTTTTCTGCACAAAAGCGATTCTGCGAAGCAATGTGAACACTTCTGCTTCCCAGGCACAGAGAAGGTGCTAGCAGGGAATTCTCTGCCTGCCTTTCCCCAGTGCTCTGCAAGCTCTCCAGGACAACATAAAATCTGGGGCTCTGTGCTTTCTTTCGTTCTGAACAAGTGTTAGTGTTTTCTGCACAAAAGCGATTCTGCGAAGCAATGTGAACACTTCTGCTTCCCAGGCACAGAGAAGGTGCTAGCAGGGAATTCTCTGCCTGCCTTTCCCCAGTGCTCTGCAAGCTCTCCAGGACAACATAAAATCTGGGGCTCTGTGCTTTCTTTCGTTCTGAACAAGTGTTACTGTTTTCTGCACAAAAGCGATTCTGCGAAGCAATGTGAACACTTCTGCTTCCCAGGCACAGAGAAGGTGCTAGCAGGGAATTCTCTGCCTGCCTTTCCCCAGTGCTCTGCAAGCTCTCCAGGACAACAGCAAATCTGGGGCTCTGTGATTCCTTTCGTTCTGAACAAGTGTTAGTGTTTTCTGCACAAAAGCGATTCTGCGAAGCAGTGTGAACAGGCACAGAGAAGGTGCTAGCAGGGAATTCTCTGCCTGCCTTTCCCCAGTGCTCTGCAAGCTCTCGAGGACAACAGCAAATCTGGGGCTCTGTGCTTTCTTTCGTTCTGAACAAGTGTTACTGTTTTCTGCACAAAAACGATTCTGCGAAGCAATGTGAACACTTCTGCTTCCCAGGCACAGAGAAGGTGCTAGCAGGGAATTCTCTGCCTGCCTTTCCCCAGTGCTCTGCAAGCTCTCCAGGACAACATAAAATCTGGGGCTCTGTGCTTTCTTTTGTTCTGAACAAGTGTTACTGTTTTCTGCACAAAAGCGATTCTGCGAAGCAATGTGAACACTTCTGCTTCCCAGGCACAGAGAAGGTGCTAGCAGGGAATTCTCTGCCTGCCTTTCCCCAGTGCTCTGCAAGCTCTCCAGGACAACATAAAATCTGGGGCTCTGTGCTTTCTTTCGTTCTGAACAAGTGTTACTGTTTTCTGCACAAAAGCGATTCTGCGAAGCAATGTGAACACTTCTGCTTCCCAGGCACAGAGAAGGTGCTAGCAGGGAATTCTCTGCCTGCCTTTCCCCAGTGCTCTGCAAGCTCTCCAGGACAACATAAAATCTGGGGCTCTGTGCTTTCTTTCGTTCTGAACAAGTGTTACTGTTTTCTGCACAAAAGCGATTCTGCGAAGCAATGTGAACACTTCTGCTTCCCAGGCACAGAGAAGGTGCTAGCAGGGAATTCTCTGCCTGCCTTTCCCCAGTGCTCTGCAAGCTCTCCAGGACAACATAAAATCTGGGGCTCTGTGCTTTCTTTCGTTCTGAACAAGTGTTAGTGTTTTCTGCACAAAAGCGATTCTGCGAAGCAATGTGAACACTTCTGCTTCCCAGGCACAGAGAAGGTGCTAGCAGGGAATTCTCTGCCTGCCTTTCCCCAGTGCTCTGCAAGCTCTCCAGGACAACATAAAATCTGGGGCTCTGTGCTTTCTTTCGTTCTCTACAAGTGTTAGTGTTTTCTGCACAAAAGCGATTCTGCGAAGCAATGTGAACAGGCACAGAGAAGGTGCTAGCAGGGAATTCTCTGCCTGCCTTTCCCCAGTGCTCTGCAAGCTCTCCAGGACAACATAAAATCTGGGGCTCTGTGCTTTCTTTCGTTCTGAACAAGTGTTACTGTTTTCTGCACAAAAGCGATTCTGCGAAGCAATGTGAACACTTCTGCTTCCCAGGCACAGAGAAGGTGCTAGCAGGGAATTCTCTGCCTGCCTTTCCCCAGTGCTCTGCAAGCTCTCCAGGACAACAGCAAATCTGGGGCTCTGTGATTCCTTTCGTTCTGAACAAGTGTTAGTGTTTTCTGCACAAAAGCGATTCTGCGAAGCAGTGTGAACAGGCACAGAGAAGGTGCTAGCAGGGAATTCTCTGCCTGCCTTTCCCCAGTGCTCTGCAAGCTCTCCAGGACAACAGCAAATCTGGGGCTCTGTGCTTTCTTTCGTTCTGAACAAGTGTTACTGTTTTCTGCACAAAAACGATTCTGCGAAGCAATGTGAACACTTCTGCTTCCCAGGCACAGAGAAGGTGCTAGCAGGGAATTCTCTGCCTGCCTTTCCCCAGTGCTCTGCAAGCTCTCCAGGACAACATAAAATCTGGGGCTCTGTGCTTTCTTTTGTTCTGAACAAGTGTTACTGTTTTCTGCACAAAAGCGATTCTGCGAAGCAATGTGAACACTTCTGCTTCCCAGGCACAGAGAAGGTGCTAGCAGGGAATTCTCTGCCTGCCTTTCCCCAGTGCTCTGCAAGCTCTCCAGGACAACATAAAATCTGGGGCTCTGTGCTTTCTTTCGTTCTGAACAAGTGTTACTGTTTTCTGCACAAAAGCGATTCTGCGAAGCAATGTGAACAATTCTGCTTCCCAGGCACAGAGAAGGTGCTAGCAGGGAATTCTCTGCCTGCCTTTCCCCAGTGCTCTGCAAGCTCTCCAGGACAACATAAAATCTGGGGCTCTGTGCTTTCTTTCGTTCTCTACAAGTGTTAGTGTTTTCTGCACAAAAGCGATTCTGCGAAGCAATGTGAACAGGCACAGAGAAGGTGCTAGCAGGGAATTCTCTGCCTGCCTTTCCCCAGTGCTCTGCAAGCTCTCCAGGACAACATAAAATCTGGGGCTCTGTGCTTTCTTTCGTTCTGAACAAGTGTTACTGTTTTCTGCACAAAAGCGATTCTGCGAAGCAATGTGAACACTTCTGCTTCCCAGGCACAGAGAAGGTGCTAGCAGGGAATTCTCTGCCTGCCTTTCCCCAGTGCTCTGCAAGCTCTCCAGGACAACAGCAAATCTGGGGCTCTGTGATTCCTTTCGTTCTGAACAAGTGTTAGTGTTTTCTGCACAAAAGCGATTCTGCGAAGCAGTGTGAACAGGCACAGAGAAGGTGCTAGCAGGGAATTCTCTGCCTGCCTTTCCCCAGTGCTCTGCAAGCTCTCCAGGACAACAGCAAATCTGGGGCTCTGTGCTTTCTTTCGTTCTGAACAAGTGTTACTGTTTTCTGCACAAAAACGATTCTGCGAAGCAATGTGAACACTTCTGCTTCCCAGGCACAGAGAAGGTGCTAGCAGGGAATTCTCTGCCTGCCTTTCCCCAGTGCTCTGCAAGCTCTCCAGGACAACATAAAATCTGGGGCTCTGTGCTTTCTTTTGTTCTGAACAAGTGTTACTGTTTTCTGCACAAAATCGATTCTGCGAAGCAATGTGAACACTTCTGCTTCCCAGGCACAGAGAAGGTGCTAGCAGGGAATTCTCTGCCTGCCTTTCCCCAGTGCTCTGCAAGCTCTCCAGGACAACATAAAATCTGGGGCTCTGTGCTTTCTTTCGTTCTGAACAAGTGTTACTGTTTTCTGCACAAAAGCGATTCTGCGAAGCAATGTGAACACTTCTGCTTCCCAGGCACAGAGAAGGTGCTAGCAGGGAATTCTCTGCCTGCCTTTCCCCAGTGCTCTGCAAGCTCTCCAGGACAACATAAAATCTGGGGCTCTGTGCTTTCTTTCGTTCTGAACAAGTGTTACTGTTTTCTGCACAAAAGCGATTCTGCGAAGCAATGTGAACACTTCTGCTTCCCAGGCACAGAGAAGGTGCTAGCAGGGAATTCTCTGCCTGCCTTTCCCCAGTGCTCTGCAAGCTCTCCAGGACAACAGCAAATCTGGGGCTCTGTGCTTTCTTTCGTTCTGAACAAGTGTTACTGTTTTCTGCACAAAAGCGATTCTGCGAAGCAATGTGAACACTTCTGCTTCCCAGGCACAGAGAAGGTGCTAGCAGGGAATTCTCTGCCTGCCTTTCCCCAGTGCTCTGCAAGCTCTCCAGGACAACATAAAATCTGGGGCTCTGTGCTTTCTTTCGTTCTGAACAAGTGTTACTGTTTTCTGCACAAAAGCGATTCTGCGAAGCAGTGTGAACAGGCACAGAGAAGGTGCTAGCAGGGAATTCTCTGCCTGCCTTTCCCCAGTGCTCTGCAAGCTCTCCAGGACAACAGCAAATGTGGGGCTCTGTGCTTTCTTTCGTTCTGAACAAGTGTTAGTGTTTTCTGCACAAAAGCGATTCTGCGAAGCAATGTGAACACTTCTGCTTCCCAGGCACAGAGAAAGTGCTAGCAGGGAATTCTCTGCCTGCCTTTCCCCAGTGCTCTGCAAGCTCTCCAGGACAACATAAAATCTGGGGCTCTGTGCTTTCTTTCGTTCTGAACAAGTGTTACTGTTTTCTGCACAAAAACGATTCTGCGAAGCAATGTGAACAGGCACAGAGAAGGTGCTAGCAGGGAATTCTCTGCCTGCCTTTCCCCAGTGCTCTGCAAGCTCTCCAGGACAACAGCAAATCTGGGGCTCTGTGCTTTCATTCGTTCTGAACAAGTGTTACTGTTTTCTGCACAAAAACGATTCTGCGAAGCAATGTGAACACTTCTGCTTCCCAGGCACAGAGAAGGTGCTAGCAGGGAATTCTCTGGCTGCCTTTCCCCAGTGCTCTGCAAGCTCTCCAGGACAACAGCAAATCTGGGGCTCTGTGCTTTCTTTCGTTCTGAACAAGTGTTAGTGTTTTCTGCACAAAAGCGATTCTGCGAAGCAATGTGAACACTTCTGCTTCCCAGGCACAGAGAAGGTGCTAGCAGGGAATTCTCTGCCTGCCTTTCCCCAGTGCTCTGCAAGCTCTCCAGGACAACATAAAATCTGGGGCTCTGTGCTTTCTTTTGTTCTGAACAAGTGTTACTGTTTTCTGCACAAAAGCGATTCTGCGAAGCAATGTGAACACTTCTGCTTCCCAGGCACAGAGAAGGTGCTAGCAGGGAATTCTCTGCCTGCCTTTCCCCAGTGCTCTGCAAGCTCTCCAGGACAACATAAAATCTGGGGCTCTGTGCTTTCTTTCGTTCTGAACAAGTGTTACTGTTTTCTGCACAAAAGCGATTCTGCGAAGCAATGTGAACACTTCTGCTTCCCAGGCACAGAGAAGGTGCTAGCAGGGAATTCTCTGCCTGCCTTTCCCCAGTGCTCTGCAAGCTCTCCAGGACAACATAAAATCTGGGGCTCTGTGCTTTCTTTTGTTCTGAACAAGTGTTACTGTTTTCTGCACAAAAGCGATTCTGCGAAGCAATGTGAACACTTCTGCTTCCCAGGCACAGAGAAGGTGCTAGCAGGGAATTCTCTGCCTGCCTTTCCCCAGTGCTCTGCAAGCTCTCCAGGACAACATAAAATCTGGGGCTCTGTGCTTTCTTTCGTTCTGAACAAGTGTTACTGTTTTCTGCACAAAAGCGATTCTGCGAAGCAATGTGAACACTTCTGCTTCCCAGGCACAGAGAAGGTGCTAGCAGGGAATTCTCTGCCTGCCTTTCCCCAGTGCTCTGCAAGCTCTCCAGGACAACATAAAATCTGGGGCTCTGTGCTTTCTTTCGTTCTGAACAAGTGTTACTGTTTTCTGCACAAAAGCGATTCTGCGAAGCAATGTGAACACTTCTGCTTCCCAGGCACAGAGAAGGTGCTAGCAGGGAATTCTCTGCCTGCCTTTCCCCAGTGCTCTGCAAGCTCTCCAGGACAACATAAAATCTGGGGCTCTGTGCTTTCTTTCGTTCTGAACAAGTGTTACTGTTTTCTGCACAAAAGCGATTCTGCGAAGCAATGTGAACACTTCTGCTTCCCAGGCACAGAGAAGGTGCTAGCAGGGAATTCTCTGCCTGCCTTTCCCCAGTGCTCTGCAAGCTCTCCAGGACAACATAAAATCTGGGGCTCTGTGCTTTCTTTCGTTCTGAACAAGTGTTACTGTTTTCTGCACAAAAGCGATTCTGCGAAGCAGTGTGAACAGGCACAGAGAAGGTGCTAGCAGGGAATTCTCTGCCTGCCTTTCCCCAGTGCTCTGCAAGCTCTCCAGGACAACAGCAAATGTGGGGCTCTGTGCTTTCTTTCGTTCTGAACAAGTGTTACTGTTTTCTGCACAAAAGCGATTCTGCGAAGCAATGTGAACACTTCTGCTTCCCAGGCACAGAGAAAGTGCTAGCAGGGAATTCTCTGCCTGCCTTTCCCCAGTGCTCTGCAAGCTCTCCAGGACAACATAAAATCTGGGGCTCTGTGCTTTCTTTCGTTCTGAACAAGTGTTACTGTTTTCTGCACAAAAACGATTCTGCGAAGCAATGTGAACAGGCACAGAGAAGGTGCTAGCAGGGAATTCTCTGCCTGCCTTTCCCCAGTGCTCTGCAAGCTCTCCAGGACAACATAAAATCTGGGGCTCTGTGCTTTCTTTCGTTCTGAACAAGTGTTAGTGTTTTCTGCACAAAAGCGATTCTGCGAAGCAATGTGAACACTTCTGCTTCCCAGGCACAGAGAAGGTGCTAGCAGGGAATTCTCTGGCTGCCTTTCCCCAGTGCTCTGCAAGCTCTCCAGGACAACAGCAAATCTGGGGCTCTGTGCTTTCTTTCGTTCTGAACAAGTGTTAGTGTTTTCTGCACAAAAGCGATTCTGCGAAGCAATGTGAACACTTCTGCTTCCCAGGCACAGAGAAGGTGCTAGCAGGGAATTCTCTGCCTGCCTTTCCCCAGTGCTCTGCAAGCTCTCCAGGACAACATAAAATCTGGGGCTCTGTGCTTTCTTTCGTTCTGAACAAGTGTTACTGTTTTCTGCACAAAAGCGATTCTGCGAAGCAGTGTGAACAGGCACAGAGAAGGTGCTAGCAGGGAATTCTCTGCCTGCCTTTCCCCAGTGCTCTGCAAGCTCTCCAGGACAACAGCAAATGTGGGGCTCTGTGCTTTCTTTCGTTCTGAACAAGTGTTACTGTTTTCTGCACAAAAGCGATTCTGCGAAGCAATGTGAACACTTCTGCTTCCCAGGCACAGAGAAAGTGCTAGCAGGGAATTCTCTGCCTGCCTTTCCCCAGTGCTCTGCAAGCTCTCCAGGACAACATAAAATCTGGGGCTCTGTGCTTTCTTTCGTTCTGAACAAGTGTTACTGTTTTCTGCACAAAAACGATTCTGCGAAGCAATGTGAACAGGCACAGAGAAGGTGCTAGCAGGGAATTCTCTGCCTGCCTTTCCCCAGTGCTCTGCAAGCTCTCCAGGACAACAGCAAATCTGGGGCTCTGTGCTTTCATTCGTTCTGAACAAGTGTTACTGTTTTCTGCACAAAAACGATTCTGCGAAGCAATGTGAACACTTCTGCTTCCCAGGCACAGAGAAGGTGCTAGCAGGGAATTCTCTGGCTGCCTTTCCCCAGTGCTCTGCAAGCTCTCCAGGACAACAGCAAATCTGGGGCTCTGTGCTTTCTTTCGTTCTGAACAAGTGTTAGTGTTTTCTGCACAAAAGCGATTCTGCGAAGCAATGTGAACACTTCTGCTTCCCAGGCACAGAGAAGGTGCTAGCAGGGAATTCTCTGCCTGCCTTTCCCCAGTGCTCTGCAAGCTCTCCAGGACAACATAAAATCTGGGGCTCTGTGCTTTCTTTTGTTCTGAACAAGTGTTACTGTTTTCTGCACAAAAGCGATTCTGCGAAGCAATGTGAACACTTCTGCTTCCCAGGCACAGAGAAAGTGCTAGCAGGGAATTCTCTGCCTGCCTTTCCCCAGTGCTCTGCAAGCTCTCCAGGACAACATAAAATCTGGGGCTCTGTGCTTTCTTTCGTTCTGAACAAGTGTTACTGTTTTCTGCACAAAAACGATTCTGCGAAGCAATGTGAACAGGCACAGAGAAGGTGCTAGCAGGGAATTCTCTGCCTGCCTTTCCCCAGTGCTCTGCAAGCTCTCCAGGACAACAGCAAATCTGGGGCTCTGTGCTTTCATTCGTTCTGAACAAGTGTTACTGTTTTCTGCACAAAAGCGATTCTGCGAAGCAATGTGAACACTTCTGCTTCCCAGGCACAGAGAAGGTGCTAGCAGGGAATTCTCTGCCTGCCTTTCCCCAGTGCTCTGCAAGCTCTCCAGGACAACATAAAATCTGGGGCTCTGTGCTTTCTTTCGTTCTGAACAAGTGTTACTGTTTTCTGCACAAAAGCGATTCTGCGAAGCAATGTGAACACTTCTGCTTCCCAGGCACAGAGAAGGTGCTAGCAGGGAATTCTCTGCCTGCCTTTCCCCAGTGCTCTGCAAGCTCTCCAGGACAACATAAAATCTGGGGCTCTGTGCTTTCTTTCGTTCTCTACAAGTGTTAGTGTTTTCTGCACAAAAGCGATTCTGCGAAGCAATGTGAACAGGAACAGAGAAGGTGCTAGCAGGGAATTCTCTGGCTGCCTTTCCCCAGTGCTCTGCAAGCTCTCCAGGACAACATAAAATCTGGGGCTCTGTGCTTTCTTTCGTTCTGAACAAGTGTTACTGTTTTCTGCACAAAAGCGATTCTGCGAAGCAATGTGAACACTTCTGCTTCCCAGGCACAGAGAAGGTGCTAGCAGGGAATTCTCTGCCTGCCTTTCCCCAGTGCTCTGCAAGCTCTCCAGGACAACATAAAATCTGGGGCTCTGTGCTTTCTTTCGTTCTGAACAAGTGTTAGTGTTTTCTGCACAAAAGCGATTCTGCGAAGCAGTGTGAACAGGCACAGAGAAGGTGCTAGCAGGGAATTCTCTGCCTGCCTTTCCCCAGTGCTCTGCAAGCTCTCCAGGACAACAGCAAATCTGGGGCTCTGTGCTTTCTTTCGTTCTGAACAAGTGTTACTGTTTTCTGCACAAAAGCGATTCTGCGAAGCAATGTGAACACTTCTGCTTCCCAGGCACAGAGAAAGTGCTAGCAGGGAATTCTCTGCCTGCCTTTCCCCAGTGCTCTGCAAGCTCTCCAGGACAACATAAAATCTGGGGCTCTGTGCTTTCTTTCGTTCTGAACAAGTGTTACTGTTTTCTGCACAAAAACGATTCTGCGAAGCAATGTGAACAGGCACAGAGAAGGTGCTAGCAGGGAATTCTCTGCCTGCCTTTCCCCAGTGCTCTGCAAGCTCTCCAGGACAACAGCAAATCTGGGGCTCTGTGCTTTCATTCGTTCTGAACAAGTGTTAGTGTTTTCTGCACAAAAACGATTCTGCGAAGCAATGTGAACACTTCTGCTTCCCAGGCACAGAGAAGGTGCTAGCAGGGAATTCTCTGCCTGCCTTTCCCCAGTGCTCTGCAAGCTCTCCAGGACAACATAAAATCTGGGGCTCTGTGCTTTCTTTCGTTCTGAACAAGTGTTACTGTTTTCTGCACAAAAGCGATTCTGCGAAGCAATGTGAACACTTCTGCTTCCCAGGCACAGAGAAGGTGCTAGCAGGGAATTCTCTGCCTGCCTTTCCCCAGTGCTCTGCAAGCTCTCCAGGACAACATAAAATCTGGGGCTCTGTGCTTTCTTTCGTTCTGAACAAGTGTTAGTGTTTTCTGCACAAAAGCGATTCTGCGAAGCAGTGTGAACAGGCACAGAGAAGGTGCTAGCAGGGAATTCTCTGCCTGCCTTTCCCCAGTGCTCTGCAAGCTCTCCAGGACAACAGCAAATCTGGGGCTCTGTGCTTTCTTTCGTTCTGAACAAGTGTTACTGTTTTCTGCACAAAAGCGATTCTGCGAAGCAATGTGAACACTTCTGCTTCCCAGGCACAGAGAAAGTGCTAGCAGGGAATTCTCTGCCTGCCTTTCCCCAGTGCTCTGCAAGCTCTCCAGGACAACATAAAATCTGGGGCTCTGTGCTTTCTTTTGTTCTGAACAAGTGTTACTGTTTTCTGCACAAAAACGATTCTGCGAAGCAATGTGAACAGGCACAGAGAAGGTGCTAGCAGGGAATTCTCTGCCTGCCTTTCCCCAGTGCTCTGCAAGCTCTCCAGGACAACAGCAAATCTGGGGCTCTGTGCTTTCATTCGTTCTGAACAAGTGTTACTGTTTTCTGCACAAAAACGATTCTGCGAAGCAATGTGAACACTTCTGCTTCCCAGGCACAGAGAAGGTGCTAGCAGGGAATTCTCTGCCTGCCTTTCCCCAGTGCTCTGCAAGCTCTCCAGGACAACATAAAATCTGGGGCTCTGTGCTTTCTTTCGTTCTGAACAAGTGTTACTGTTTTCTGCACAAAAGCGATTCTGCGAAGCAATGTGAACACTTCTGCTTCCCAGGCACAGAGAAGGTGCTAGCAGGGAATTCTCTGCCTGCCTTTCCCCAGTGCTCTGCAAGCTCTCCAGGACAACATAAAATCTGGGGCTCTGTGCTTTCTTTCGTTCTGAACAAGTGTTACTGTTTTCTGCACAAAAGCGATTCTGCGAAGCAATGTGAACACTTCTGCTTCCCAGGCACAGAGAAGGTGCTAGCAGGGAATTCTCTGCCTGCCTTTCCCCAGTGCTCTGCAAGCTCTCCAGGACAACATAAAATCTGGGGCTCTGTGCTTTCTTTCGTTCTGAACAAGTGTTACTGTTTTCTGCACAAAAGCGATTCTGCGAAGCAATGTGAACAATTCTGCTTCCCAGGCACAGAGAAGGTGCTAGCAGGGAATTCTCTGCCTGCCTTTCCCCAGTGCTCTGCAAGCTCTCCAGGACAACATAAAATCTGGGGCTCTGTGCTTTCTTTCGTTCTCTACAAGTGTTAGTGTTTTCTGCACAAAAGCGATTCTGCGAAGCAATGTGAACAGGCACAGAGAAGGTGCTAGCAGGGAATTCTCTGCCTGCCTTTCCCCAGTGCTCTGCAAGCTCTCCAGGACAACATAAAATCTGGGGCTCTGTGCTTTCTTTCGTTCTGAACAAGTGTTAGTGTTTTCTGCACAAAAGCGATTCTGCGAAGCAATGTGAACACTTCTGCTTCCCAGGCACAGAGAAGGTGCTAGCAGGGAATTCTCTGCCTGCCTTTCCCCAGTGCTCTGCAAGCTCTCCAGGACAACAGCAAATCTGGGGCTCTGTGATTCCTTTCGTTCTGAACAAGTGTTAGTGTTTTCTGCACAAAAGCGATTCTGCGAAGCAGTGTGAACAGGCACAGAGAAGGTGCTAGCAGGGAATTCTCTGCCTGCCTTTCCCCAGTGCTCTGCAAGCTCTCCAGGACAACAGCAAATCTGGGGCTCTGTGCTTTCTTTCGTTCTGAACAAGTGTTACTGTTTTCTGCACAAAAACGATTCTGCGAAGCAATGTGAACACTTCTGCTTCCCAGGCACAGAGAAGGTGCTAGCAGGGAATTCTCTGCCTGCCTTTCCCCAGTGCTCTGCAAGCTCTCCAGGACAACATAAAATCTGGGGCTCTGTGCTTTCTTTTGTTCTGAACAAGTGTTACTGTTTTCTGCACAAAAGCGATTCTGCGAAGCAATGTGAACACTTCTGCTTCCCAGGCACAGAGAAGGTGCTAGCAGGGAATTCTCTGCCTGCCTTTCCCCAGTGCTCTGCAAGCTCTCCAGGACAACATAAAATCTGGGGCTCTGTGCTTTCTTTCGTTCTGAACAAGTGTTACTGTTTTCTGCACAAAAGCGATTCTGCGAAGCAATGTGAACACTTCTGCTTCCCAGGCACAGAGAAGGTGCTAGCAGGGAATTCTCTGCCTGCCTTTCCCCAGTGCTCTGCAAGCTCTCCAGGACAACAGTAAATCTGGGGCTCTGTGCTTTCTTTCGTTCTGAACAAGTGTTACTGTTTTCTGCACAAAAGCGATTCTGCGAAGCAATGTGAACACTTCTGCTTCCCAGGCACAGAGAAGGTGCTAGCAGGGAATTCTCTGCCTGCCTTTCCCCAGTGCTCTGCAAGCTCTCCAGGACAACATAAAATCTGGGGCTCTGTGCTTTCTTTCGTTCTGAACAAGTGTTACTGTTTTCTGCACAAAAGCGATTCTGCGAAGCAGTGTGAACAGGCACAGAGAAGGTGCTAGCAGGGAATTCTCTGCCTGCCTTTCCCCAGTGCTCTGCAAGCTCTCCAGGACAACAGCAAATGTGGGGCTCTGTGCTTTCTTTCGTTCTGAACAAGTGTTACTGTTTTCTGCACAAAAGCGATTCTGCGAAGCAATGTGAACACTTCTGCTTCCCAGGCACAGAGAAAGTGCTAGCAGGGAATTCTCTGCCTGCCTTTCCCCAGTGCTCTGCAAGCTCTCCAGGACAACATAAAATCTGGGGCTCTGTGCTTTCTTTCGTTCTGAACAAGTGTTACTGTTTTCTGCACAAAAACGATTCTGCGAAGCAATGTGAACAGGCACAGAGAAGGTGCTAGCAGGGAATTCTCTGCCTGCCTTTCCCCAGTGCTCTGCAAGCTCTCCAGGACAACAGCAAATCTGGGGCTCTGTGCTTTCATTCGTTCTGAACAAGTGTTACTGTTTTCTGCACAAAAACGATTCTGCGAAGCAATGTGAACACTTCTGCTTCCCAGGCACAGAGAAGGTGCTAGCAGGGAATTCTCTGGCTGCCTTTCCCCAGTGCTCTGCAAGCTCTCCAGGACAACAGCAAATCTGGGGCTCTGTGCTTTCTTTCGTTCTGAACAAGTGTTAGTGTTTTCTGCACAAAAGCGATTCTGCGAAGCAATGTGAACACTTCTGCTTCCCAGGCACAGAGAAGGTGCTAGCAGGGAATTCTCTGCCTGCCTTTCCCCAGTGCTCTGCAAGCTCTCCAGGACAACATAAAATCTGGGGCTCTGTGCTTTCTTTTGTTCTGAACAAGTGTTACTGTTTTCTGCACAAAAGCGATTCTGCGAAGCAATGTGAACACTTCTGCTTCCCAGGCACAGAGAAGGTGCTAGCAGGGAATTCTCTGCCTGCCTTTCCCCAGTGCTCTGCAAGCTCTCCAGGACAACATAAAATCTGGGGCTCTGTGCTTTCTTTCGTTCTGAACAAGTGTTACTGTTTTCTGCACAAAAGCGATTCTGCGAAGCAATGTGAACACTTCTGCTTCCCAGGCACAGAGAAGGTGCTAGCAGGGAATTCTCTGCCTGCCTTTCCCCAGTGCTCTGCAAGCTCTCCAGGACAACATAAAATCTGGGGCTCTGTGCTTTCTTTCGTTCTCTACAAGTGTTAGTGTTTTCTGCACAAAAGCGATTCTGCGAAGCAATGTGAACAGGAACAGAGAAGGTGCTAGCAGGGAATTCTCTGGCTGCCTTTCCCCAGTGCTCTGCAAGCTCTCCAGGACAACAGCAAATCTGGGGCTCTGTGCTTTCTTTCGTTCTGAACAAGTGTTACTGTTTTCTGCACAAAAGCGATTCTGCGAAGCAATGTGAACACTTCTGCTTCCCAGGCACAGAGAAGGTGCTAGCAGGGAATTCTCTGCCTGCCTTTCCCCAGTGCTCTGCAAGCTCTCCAGGACAACATAAAATCTGGGGCTCTGTGCTTTCTTTCGTTCTGAACAAGTGTTAGTGTTTTCTGCACAAAAGCGATTCTGCGAAGCAGTGTGAACAGGCACAGAGAAGGTGCTAGCAGGGAATTCTCTGCCTGCCTTTCCCCAGTGCTCTGCAAGCTCTCCAGGACAACAGCAAATCTGGGGCTCTGTGCTTTCTTTCGTTCTGAACAAGTGTTACTGTTTTCTGCACAAAAGCGATTCTGCGAAGCAATGTGAACACTTCTGCTTCCCAGGCACAGAGAAAGTGCTAGCAGGGAATTCTCTGCCTGCCTTTCCCCAGTGCTCTGCAAGCTCTCCAGGACAACATAAAATCTGGGGCTCTGTGCTTTCTTTCGTTCTGAACAAGTGTTAGTGTTTTCTGCACAAAAGCGATTCTGCGAAGCAATGTGAACACTTCTGCTTCCCAGGCACAGAGAAGGTGCTAGCAGGGAATTCTCTGCCTGCCTTTCCCCAGTGCTCTGCAAGCTCTCCAGGACAACAGCAAATCTGGGGCTCTGTGATTCCTTTCGTTCTGAACAAGTGTTAGTGTTTTCTGCACAAAAGCGATTCTGCGAAGCAGTGTGAACAGGCACAGAGAAGGTGCTAGCAGGGAATTCTCTGCCTGCCTTTCCCCAGTGCTCTGCAAGCTCTCCAGGACAACAGCAAATCTGGGGCTCTGTGCTTTCTTTCGTTCTGAACAAGTGTTACTGTTTTCTGCACAAAAACGATTCTGCGAAGCAATGTGAACACTTCTGCTTCCCAGGCACAGAGAAGGTGCTAGCAGGGAATTCTCTGCCTGCCTTTCCCCAGTGCTCTGCAAGCTCTCCAGGACAACATAAAATCTGGGGCTCTGTGCTTTCTTTTGTTCTGAACAAGTGTTACTGTTTTCTGCACAAAAGCGATTCTGCGAAGCAATGTGAACACTTCTGCTTCCCAGGCACAGAGAAGGTGCTAGCAGGGAATTCTCTGCCTGCCTTTCCCCAGTGCTCTGCAAGCTCTCCAGGACAACATAAAATCTGGGGCTCTGTGCTTTCTTTCGTTCTGAACAAGTGTTACTGTTTTCTGCACAAAAGCGATTCTGCGAAGCAATGTGAACACTTCTGCTTCCCAGGCACAGAGAAGGTGCTAGCAGGGAATTCTCTGCCTGCCTTTCCCCAGTGCTCTGCAAGCTCTCCAGGACAACAGTAAATCTGGGGCTCTGTGCTTTCTTTCGTTCTGAACAAGTGTTACTGTTTTCTGCACAAAAGCGATTCTGCGAAGCAATGTGAACACTTCTGCTTCCCAGGCACAGAGAAGGTGCTAGCAGGGAATTCTCTGCCTGCCTTTCCCCAGTGCTCTGCAAGCTCTCCAGGACAACATAAAATCTGGGGCTCTGTGCTTTCTTTCGTTCTGAACAAGTGTTAGTGTTTTCTGCACAAAAGCGATTCTGCGAAGCAGTGTGAACAGGCACAGAGAAGGTGCTAGCAGGGAATTCTCTGCCTGCCTTTCCCCAGTGCTCTGCAAGCTCTCCAGGACAACAGCAAATGTGGGGCTCTGTGCTTTCTTTCGTTCTGAACAAGTGTTACTGTTTTCTGCACAAAAGCGATTCTGCGAAGCAATGTGAACACTTCTGCTTCCCAGGCACAGAGAAAGTGCTAGCAGGGAATTCTCTGCCTGCCTTTCCCCAGTGCTCTGCAAGCTCTCCAGGACAACATAAAATCTGGGGCTCTGTGCTTTCTTTCGTTCTGAACAAGTGTTACTGTTTTCTGCACAAAAACGATTCTGCGAAGCAATGTGAACAGGCACAGAGAAGGTGCTAGCAGGGAATTCTCTGCCTGCCTTTCCCCAGTGCTCTGCAAGCTCTCCAGGACAACAGCAAATCTGGGGCTCTGTGCTTTCATTCGTTCTGAACAAGTGTTACTGTTTTCTGCACAAAAACGATTCTGCGAAGCAATGTGAACACTTCTGCTTCCCAGGCACAGAGAAGGTGCTAGCAGGGAATTCTCTGGCTGCCTTTCCCCAGTGCTCTGCAAGCTCTCCAGGACAACAGCAAATCTGGGGCTCTGTGCTTTCTTTCGTTCTGAACAAGTGTTACTGTTTTCTGCACAAAAGCGATTCTGCGAAGCAATGTGAACACTTCTGCTTCCCAGGCACAGAGAAGGTGCTAGCAGGGAATTCTCTGCCTGCCTTTCCCCAGTGCTCTGCAAGCTCTCCAGGACAACATAAAATCTGGGGCTCTGTGCTTTCTTTTGTTCTGAACAAGTGTTACTGTTTTCTGCACAAAAGCGATTCTGCGAAGCAATGTGAACACTTCTGCTTCCCAGGCACAGAGAAGGTGCTAGCAGGGAATTCTCTGCCTGCCTTTCCCCAGTGCTCTGCAAGCTCTCCAGGACAACATAAAATCTGGGGCTCTGTGCTTTCTTTCGTTCTGAACAAGTGTTACTGTTTTCTGCACAAAAGCGATTCTGCGAAGCAATGTGAACACTTCTGCTTCCCAGGCACAGAGAAGGTGCTAGCAGGGAATTCTCTGCCTGCCTTTCCCCAGTGCTCTGCAAGCTCTCCAGGACAACATAAAATCTGGGGCTCTGTGCTTTCTTTCGTTCTCTACAAGTGTTAGTGTTTTCTGCACAAAAGCGATTCTGCGAAGCAATGTGAACAGGAACAGAGAAGGTGCTAGCAGGGAATTCTCTGGCTGCCTTTCCCCAGTGCTCTGCAAGCTCTCCAGGACAACAGCAAATCTGGGGCTCTGTGCTTTCTTTCGTTCTGAACAAGTGTTACTGTTTTCTGCACAAAAGCGATTCTGCGAAGCAATGTGAACACTTCTGCTTCCCAGGCACAGAGAAGGTGCTAGCAGGGAATTCTCTGCCTGCCTTTCCCCAGTGCTCTGCAAGCTCTCCAGGACAACATAAAATCTGGGGCTCTGTGCTTTCTTTCGTTCTGAACAAGTGTTAGTGTTTTCTGCACAAAAGCGATTCTGCGAAGCAGTGTGAACAGGCACAGAGAAGGTGCTAGCAGGGAATTCTCTGCCTGCCTTTCCCCAGTGCTCTGCAAGCTCTCCAGGACAACAGCAAATCTGGGGCTCTGTGCTTTCTTTCGTTCTGAACAAGTGTTACTGTTTTCTGCACAAAAGCGATTCTGCGAAGCAATGTGAACACTTCTGCTTCCCAGGCACAGAGAAAGTGCTAGCAGGGAATTCTCTGCCTGCCTTTCCCCAGTGCTCTGCAAGCTCTCCAGGACAACATAAAATCTGGGGCTCTGTGCTTTCTTTCGTTCTGAACAAGTGTTACTGTTTTCTGCACAAAAACGATTCTGCGAAGCAATGTGAACAGGCACAGAGAAGGTGCTAGCAGGGAATTCTCTGCCTGCCTTTCCCCAGTGCTCTGCAAGCTCTCCAGGACAACAGCAAATCTGGGGCTCTGTGCTTTCATTCGTTCTGAACAAGTGTTACTGTTTTCTGCACAAAAACGATTCTGCGAAGCAATGTGAACACTTCTGCTTCCCAGGCACAGAGAAGGTGCTAGCAGGGAATTCTCTGGCTGCCTTTCCCCAGTGCTCTGCAAGCTCTCCAGGACAACATAAAATCTGGGGCTCTGTGCTTTCTTTCGTTCTGAACAAGTGTTACTGTTTTCTGCACAAAAGCGATTCTGCGAAGCAATGTGAACACTTCTGCTTCCCAGGCACAGAGAAGGTGCTAGCAGGGAATTCTCTGCCTGCCTTTCCCCAGTGCTCTGCAAGCTCTCCAGGACAACATAAAATCTGGGGCTCTGTGCTTTCTTTTGTTCTGAACAAGTGTTACTGTTTTCTGCACAAAAGCGATTCTGCGAAGCAATGTGAACACTTCTGCTTCCCAGGCACAGAGAAGGTGCTAGCAGGGAATTCTCTGCCTGCCTTTCCCCAGTGCTCTGCAAGCTCTCCAGGACAACATAAAATCTGGGGCTCTGTGCTTTCTTTCGTTCTGAACAAGTGTTACTGTTTTCTGCACAAAAGCGATTCTGCGAAGCAATGTGAACACTTCTGCTTCCCAGGCACAGAGAAGGTGCTAGCAGGGAATTCTCTGCCTGCCTTTCCCCAGTGCTCTGCAAGCTCTCCAGGACAACATAAAATCTGGGGCTCTGTGCTTTCTTTCGTTCTGAACAAGTGTTAGTGTTTTCTGCACAAAAGCGATTCTGCGAAGCAATGTGAACACTTCTGCTTCCCAGGCACAGAGAAGGTGCTAGCAGGGAATTCTCTGCCTGCCTTTCCCCAGTGCTCTGCAAGCTCTCCAGGACAACAGCAAATCTGGGGCTCTGTGCTTTCTTTCGTTCTGAACAAGTGTTACTGTTTTCTGCACAAAAGCGATTCTGCGAAGCAATGTGAACACTTCTGCTTCCCAGGCACAGAGAAGGTGCTAGCAGGGAATTCTCTGCCTGCCTTTCCCCAGTGCTCTGCAAGCTCTCCAGGACAACATAAAATCTGGGGCTCTGTGCTTTCTTTCGTTCTGAACAAGTGTTAATGTTTTCTGCACAAAAGCGATTATGCGAAGCAATGTGAACACTTCTGCTTCCCAGGCACAGAGAAGGTGCTAGCAGGGAATTCTCTGCCTGCCTTTCCCCAGTGCTCTGCAAGCTCTCCAGGACAACATAAAATCTGGGGCTCTGTGCTTTCTTTCGTTCTGAACAAGTGTTACTGTTTTCTGCACAAAAGCGATTCTGCGAAGCAATGTGAACACTTCTGCTTCCCAGGCACAGAGAAGGTGCTAGCAGGGAATTCTCTGCCTGCCTTTCCCCAGTGCTCTGCAAGCTCTCCAGGACAACATAAAATCTGGGGCTCTGTGCTTTCTTTCGTTCTGAACAAGTGTTACTGTTTTCTGCACAAAAGCGAGTCTGCGAAGCAATGTGAACACTTCTGCTTCTCAGGCACAGAGAAGGTGCTAGCAGGGAATTCTCTGCCTGCCTTTCCCCAGTGCTCTGCAAGCTCTCCAGGACAACATAAAATCTGGGGCTCTGTGCTTTCTTTCGTTCTGAACAAGTGTTACTGTTTTCTGCACAAAAGCGATTCTGCGAAGCAATGTGAACACTTCTGCTTCCCAGGCACAGAGAAGGTGCTAGCAGGGAATTCTCTGCCTGCCTTTCCCCAGTGCTCTGCAAGCTCTCCAGGACAACAGTAAATCTGGGGCTCTGTGCTTTCTTTTGTTCTGAACAAGTGTTACTGTTTTCTGCACAAAAGCGATTCTGCGAAGCAATGTGAACACTTCTGCTTCCCAGGCACAGAGAAGGTGCTAGCAGGGAATTCTCTGCCTGCCTTTCCCCAGTGCTCTACAAGCTCTCCAGGACAACATAAAATCTGGGGCTCTGTGCTTTCTTTCGTTCTCTACAAGTGTTAGTGTTTTCTGCACAAAAGCGATTCTGCGAAGCAATGTGAACAGGAACAGAGAAGGTGCTAGCAGGGAATTCTCTGGCTGCCTTTCCCCAGTGCTCTGCAAGCTCTCCAGGACAACAGCAAATCTGGGGCTCTGTGCTTTCTTTCGTTCTGAACAAGTGTTACTGTTTTCTGCACAAAAGCGATTCTGCGAAGCAATGTGAACACTTCTGCTTCCCAGGCACAGAGAAGGTGCTAGCAGGGAATTCTCTGCCTGCCTTTCCCCAGTGCTCTGCAAGCTCTCCAGGACAACATAAAATCTGGGGCTCTGTGCTTTCTTTCGTTCTGAACAAGTGTTAGTGTTTTCTGCACAAAAGCGATTCTGCGAAGCAGTGTGAACAGGCACAGAGAAGGTGCTAGCAGGGAATTCTCTGCCTGCCTTTCCCCAGTGCTCTGCAAGCTCTCCAGGACAACATAAAATCTGGGGCTCTGTGCTTTCTTTCGTTCTGAACAAGTGTTACTGTTTTCTGCACAAAAGCGATTCTGCGAAGCAATGTGAACACTTCTGCTTCCCAGGCACAGAGAAGGTGCTAGCAGGGAATTCTCTGCCTGCCTTTCCCCAGTGCTCTGCAAGCTCTCCAGGACAACATAAAATCTGGGGCTCTGTGCTTTCTTTCGTTCTGAACAAGTGTTACTGTTTTCTGCACAAAAACGATTCTGCGAAGCAATGTGAACAGGCACAGAGAAGGTGCTAGCAGGGAATTCTCTGCCTGCCTTTCCCCAGTGCTCTGCAAGCTCTCCAGGACAACAGCAAATCTGGGGCTCTGTGCTTTCTTTCGTTCTGAACAAGTGTTACTGTTTTCTGCACAAAAGCGATTCTGCGAAGCAATGTGAACACTTCTGCTTCCCAGGCACAGAGAAGGTGCTAGCAGGGAATTCTCTGCCTGCCTTTCCCCAGTGCTCTGCAAGCTCTCCAGGACAACATAAAATCTGGGGCTCTGTGCTTTCTTTTGTTCTGAACAAGTGTTACTGTTTTCTGCACAAAAGCGATTCTGCGAAGCAATGTGAACACTTCTGCTTCCCAGGCACAGAGAAGGTGCTAGCAGGGAATTCTCTGCCTGCCTTTCCCCAGTGCTCTGCAAGCTCTCCAGGACAACATAAAATCTGGGGCTCTGTGCTTTCTTTCGTTCTGAACAAGTGTTACTGTTTTCTGCACAAAAGCGATTCTGCGAAGCAATGTGAACACTTCTGCTTCCCAGGCACAGAGAAGGTGCTAGCAGGGAATTCTCTGCCTGCCTTTCCCCAGTGCTCTGCAAGCTCTCCAGGACAACAGCAAATCTGGGGCTCTGTGCTTTCTTTCGTTCTGAACAAGTGTTACTGTTTTCTGCACAAAAGCGATTCTGCCAAGCAATGTGAACACTTCTGCTTCCCAGGCACAGAGAAGGTGCTAGCAGGGAATTCTCTGCCTGCCTTTCCCCAGTGCTCTGCAAGCTCTCCAGGACAACATAAAATCTGGGGCTCTGTGCTTTCTTTCGTTCTGAACAAGTGTTACTGTTTTCTGCACAAAAGCGAGTCTGCGAAGCAATGTGAACACTTCTGCTTCCCAGGCACAGAGAAGGTGCTAGCAGGGAATTCTCTGCCTGCCTTTCCCCAGTGCTCTGCAAGCTCTCCAGGACAACAGCAAATCTGGGGCTCTGTGCTTTCTTTCGTTCTGAACAAGTGTTACTGTTTTCTGCACAAAAGCGATTCTGCGAAGCAATGTGAACACTTCTGCTTCCCAGGCACAGAGAAGGTGCTAGCAGGGAATTCTCTGCCTGCCTTTCCCCAGTGCTCTGCAAGCTCTCCAGGACAACAGCAAATCTGGGGCTCTGTGCTTTCTTTCGTTCTGAACAAGTGTTACTGTTTTCTGCACAAAAGCGATTCTGCGAAGCAATGTGAACACTTCTGCTTCCCAGGCACAGAGAAGGTGCTAGCAGGGAATTCTCTGCCTGCCTTTCCCCAGTGCTCTTCAAGCTCTCCAGGACAACAGCAAATCTGGGGCTCTGTGCTTTCATTCGTTCTGAACAAGTGTTACTGTTTTCTGCACAAAAGCGATTCTGCGAAGCAATGTGAACACTTCTGCTTCCCAGGCACAGAGAAAGTGCTAGCAGGGAATTCTCTGCCTGCCTTTCCCCAGTGCTCTGCAAGCTCTCCAGGACAACAGCAAATCTGGGGCTCTGTGCTTTCTTTCGTTCTGAACAAGTGTTAGTGTTTTCTGCACAAAAGCGATTCTGCGAAGCAATGTGAACAGGCACAGAGAACGTGCTAGCAGGGAATTCTCTGCCTGCCTTTCCCCAGTGCTCTGCAAGCTCTCCAGGACAACAGCAAATCTGGGGCTCTGTGCTTTCTTTCGTTCTGAACAAGTGTTACTGTTTTCTGCACAAAAGCGATTCTGCGAAGCAATGTGAACACTTCTGCTTCCCAGGCACAGAGAAGGTGCTAGCAGGGAATTCTCTGCCTGCCTTTCCCCAGTGCTCTGCAAGCTCTCCAGGACAACAGCAAATCTGGGGCTCTGTGCTTTCTTTCGTTCTGAACAAGTGTTACTGTTTTCTGCACAAAAGCGATTCTGCGAAGCAATGTGAACACTTCTGCTTCCCAGGCACAGAGAAGGTGCTAGCAGGGAATTCTCTGCCTGCCTTTCCCCAGTGCTCTGCAAGCTCTCCAGGACAACAGCAAATCTGGGGCTCTGTGCTTTCTTTCGTTCTGAACAAGTGTTACTGTTTTCTGCACAAAAGCGATTCTGCGAAGCAATGTGAACACTTCTGCTTCCCAGGCACAGAGAAGGTGCTAGCAGGGAATTCTCTGCCTGCCTTTCCCCAGTGCTCTGCAAGCTCTCCAGGACAACATAAAATCTGGGGCTCTGTGCTTTCTTTTGTTCTGAACAAGTGTTACTGTTTTCTGCACAAAAGCGATTCTGCGAAGCAATGTGAACAGGCACAGAGAAGGTGCTAGCAGGGAATTCTCTGCCTGCCTTCCCCCAGTGCTCTGCAAGCTCTCCAGGACAACAGCAGATCTGGGGCTCTGTGCTTTCTTTTGTTCTGAACAAGTGTTACTGTTTTCTGCACAAAAGCGATTCTGCGAAGCAATGTGAACACTTCTGCTTCCCAGGCACAGAGAAGGTGCTAGCAGGGAATTCTCTGCCTGCCTTTCCCCAGTGCTCTGCAAGCTCTCCAGGACAACATAAAATCTGGGGCTCTGTGCTTTCTTTCGTTCTGAACAAGTGTTACTGTTTTCTGCACAAAAGCGATTCTGCGAAGCAATGTGAACACTTCTGCTTCCCAGGCACAGAGAAGGTGCTAGCAGGGAATTCTCTGCCTGCCTTTCCCCAGTGCTCTGCAAGCTCTCCAGGACAACATAAAATCTGGGGCTCTGTGCTTTCTTTCGTTCTGAACAAGTGTTACTGTTTTCTGCACAAAAGCGATTCTGCGAAGCAATGTGAACACTTCTGCTTCCCAGGCACAGAGAAGGTGCTAGCAGGGAATTCTCTGCCTGCCTTTCCCCAGTGCTCTGCAAGCTCTCCAGGACAACAGCAAATGTGGGGCTCTGTGCTTTCTTTCGTTCTGAACAAGTGTTACTGTTTTCTGCACAAAAGCGATTCTGCAAAGCAATGTGAACACTTCTGCTTCCCAGGCACAGAGAAGGTGCTAGCAGGGAATTCTCTGCCTGCCTTTCCCCAGTGCTCTGCAAGCTCTCCAGGACAACATAAAATCTGGGGCTCTGTGCTTTCTTTCGTTCTGAACAAGTGTTACTGTTTTCTGCACAAAAGCGATTCTGCGAAGCAATGTGAACACTTCTGCTTCCCAGGCACAGAGAAGGTGCTAGCAGGGAATTCTCTGCCTGCCTTTCCCCAGTGCTCTGCAAGCTCTCCAGGACAACAGCAAATCTGGGGCTCTGTGCTTTCTTTCGTTCTGAACAAGTGTTAGTGTTTTCTGCACAAAAGCGATTCTGCGAAGCAATGTGAACACTTCTGCTTCCCAGGCACAGAGAAGGTGCTAGCAGGGAATTCTCTGCCTGCCTTTCCCCAGTGCTCTGCAAGCTCTCCAGGACAACATAAAATCTGGGGCTCTGTGCTTTCTTTCGTTCTGAACAAGTGTTACTGTTTTCTGCACAAAAGCGATTCTGCGAAGCAATGTGAACACTTCTGCTTCCCAGGCACAGAGAAGGTGCTAGCAGGGAATTCTCTGCCTGCCTTTCCCCAGTGCTCTGCAAGCTCTCCAGGACAACAGCAAATCTGGGGCTCTGTGCTTTCTTTCGTTCTGAACAAGTGTTACTGTTTTCTGCACAAAAGCGATTCTGCG
The DNA here is from genome assembly GCF_047716275.1 of Strix uralensis. NCBI lineage: Eukaryota > Metazoa > Chordata > Aves > Strigiformes > Strigidae > Strix > Strix uralensis. Next base: position 82,904 of record NW_027436846.1, read on the forward strand.
AAGCAATGTGAACACTTCTGCTTCCCAGGCACAGAGAAGGTGCTAGCAGGGAATTCTCTGCCTGCCTTTCCCCAGTGCTCTGCAAGCTCTCCAGGACAACATAAAATCTGGGGCTCTGTGCTTTCTTTTGTTCTGAACAAGTGTTACTGTTTTCTGCACAAAAGCGATTCTGCGAAGCAATGTGAACAGGCACAGAGAAGGTGCTAGCAGGGAATTCTCTGCCTGCCTTCCCCCAGTGCTCTGCAAGCTCTCCAGGACAACAGCAGATCTGGGGCTCTGTGCTTTCTTTTGTTCTGAACAAGTGTTACTGTTTTCTGCACAAAAGCGATTCTGCGAAGCAATGTGAACACTTCTGCTTCCCAGGCACAGAGAAGGTGCTAGCAGGGAATTCTCTGCCTGCCTTTCCCCAGTGCTCTGCAAGCTCTCCAGGACAACATAAAATCTGGGGCTCTGTGCTTTCTTTCGTTCTGAACAAGTGTTAGTGTTTTCTGCACAAAAGCGATTCTGCGAAGCAATGTGAACACTTCTGCTTCCCAGGCACAGAGAAGGTGCTAGCAGGGAATTCTCTGCCTGCCTTTCCCCAGTGCTCTGCAAGCTCTCCAGGACAACATAAAATCTGGGGCTCTGTGCTTTCTTTCGTTCTGAACAAGTGTTACTGTTTTCTGCACAAAAGCGATTCTGCGAAGCAATGTGAACACTTCTGCTTCCCAGGCACAGAGAAGGTGCTAGCAGGGAATTCTCTGCCTGCCTTTCCCCAGTGCTCTGCAAGCTCTCCAGGACAACATAAAATCTGGGGCTCTGTGCTTTCTTTCGTTCTGAACAAGTGTTACTGTTTTCTGCACAAAAGCGATTCTGCAAAGCAATGTGAACACTTCTGCTTCCCAGGCACAGAGAAGGTGCTAGCAGGGAATTCTCTGCCTGCCTTTCCCCAGTGCTCTGCAAGCTCTCCAGGACAACATAAAATCTGGGGCTCTGTGCTTTCTTTCGTTCTGAACAAGTGTTACTGTTTTCTGCACAAAAGCGATTCTGCGAAGCAATGTGAACACTTCTGCTTCCCAGGCACAGAGAAGGTGCTAGCAGGGAATTCTCTGCCTGCCTTTCCCCAGTGCTCTGCAAGCTCTCCAGGACAACATAAAATCTGGGGCTCTGTGCTTTCTTTCGTTCTGAACAAGTGTTACTGTTTTCTGCACAAAAGCGATTCTGCGAAGCAATGTGAACACTTCTGCTTCCCAGGCACAGAGAAGGTGCTAGCAGGGAATTCTCTGCCTGCCTTTCCCCCAGTGCTCTGCAAGCTCTCCAGGACAACATAAAATCTGGGGCTCTGTGCTTTCTTTCGTTCTGAACAAGTGTTACTGTTTTCTGCACAAAAGCGATTCTGCGAAGCAATGTGAACACTTCTGCTTCCCAGGCACAGAGAAGGTGCTAGCAGGGAATTCTCTGCCTGCCTTTCCCCAGTGCTCTGCAAGCTCTCCAGGACAACATAAAATCCTGGGGCTCTGTGCTTTCTTTCGTTCTGAACAAGTGTTACTGTTTTCTGCACAAAAGCGATTCTGCGAAGCAATGTGAACACTTCTGCTTCCCAGGCACAGAGAAGGTGCTAGCAGGGAATTCTCTGCCTGCCTTTCCCCAGTGCTCTGCAAGCTCTCCAGGACAACATAAAATCTGGGGCTCTGTGCTTTCTTTCGTTCTGAACAAGTGTTAGTGTTTTCTGCACAAAAGCGAGTCTGCGAAGCAATGTGAACACTTCTGCTTCCCAGGCACAGAGAAGGTGCTAGCAGGGAATTCTCTGCCTGCCTTTCCCCAGTGCTCTGCAAGCTCTCCAGGACAACATAAAATCTGGGGCTCTGTGCTTTCTTTCGTTCTGAACAAGTGTTACTGTTTTCTGCACAAAAGCGAGTCTGCGAAGCAATGTACACTTCTGCTTCCCAGGCACAGAGAAGGTGCTAGCAGGGAATTCTCTGCCTGCCTTTCCCCAGTGCTCTGCAAGCTCTCCAGGACAACATAAAATCTGGGGCTCTGTGCTTTCTTTCGTTCTGAACAAGTGTTACTGTTTTCTGCACAAAAGCGATTCTGCGAAGCAATGTGAACACTTCTGCTTCCCAGGCACAGAGAAGGTGCTAGCAGGGAATTCTCTGCCTGCCTTTCCCCAGTGCTCTGCAAGCTCTCCAGGACAACATAAAATCTGGGGCTCTGTGCTTTCTTTCGTTCTGAACAAGTGTTACTGTTTTCTGCACAAAAGCGATTCTGCGAAGCAATGTGAACACTTCTGCTTCCCAGGCACAGAGAAGGTGCTAGCAGGGAATTCTCTGCCTGCCTTTCCCCAGTGCTCTGCAAGCTCTCCAGGACAACATAAAATCTGGGGCTCTGTGCTTTCTTTCGTTCTGAACAAGTGTTACTGTTTTCTGCACAAAAGCGATTCTGCGAAGCAATGTGAACACTTCTGCTTCCCAGGCACAGAGAAGGTGCTAGCAGGGAATTCTCTGCCTGCCTTTCCCCAGTGCTCTGCAAGCTCTCCAGGACAACATAAAATCTGGGGCTCTGTGCTTTCTTTCGTTCTGAACAAGTGTTACTGTTTTCTGCACAAAAGCGATTCTGCGAAGCAATGTGAACACTTCTGCTTCCCAGGCACAGAGAAGGTGCTAGCAGGGAATTCTCTGCCTGCCTTTCCCCAGTGCTCTGCAAGCTCTCCAGGACAACATAAAATCTGGGGCTCTGTGCTTTCTTTCGTTCTGAACAAGTGTTACTGTTTTCTGCACAAAAGCGATTCTGCGAAGCAATGTGAACACTTCTGCTTCCCAGGCACAGAGAAGGTGCTAGCAGGGAATTCTCTGCCTGCCTTTCCCCAGTGCTCTGCAAGCTCTCCAGGACAACATAAAATCTGGGGCTCTGTGCTTTCTTTCGTTCTGAACAAGTGTTACTGTTTTCTGCACAAAAGCGATTCTGCGAAGCAATGTGAACACTTCTGCTTCCCAGGCACAGAGAAGGTGCTAGCAGGGAATTCTCTGCCTGCCTTTCCCCAGTGCTCTGCAAGCTCTCCAGGACAACATAAAATCTGGGGCTCTGTGCTTTCTTTCGTTCTGAACAAGTGTTACTGTTTTCTGCACAAAAGCGATTCTGCGAAGCAATGTGAACACTTCTGCTTCCCAGGCACAGAGAAGGTGCTAGCAGGGAATTCTCTGCCTGCCTTTCCCCAGTGCTCTGCAAGCTCTCCAGGACAACATAAAATCTGGGGCTCTGTGCTTTCTTTCGTTCTGAACAAGTGTTACTGTTTTCTGCACAAAAGCGATTCTGCGAAGCAATGTGAACACTTCTGCTTCCCAGGCACAGAGAAGGTGCTAGCAGGGAATTCTCTGCCTGCCTTTCCCCAGTGCTCTGCAAGCTCTCCAGGACAACATAAAATCTGGGGCTCTGTGCTTTCTTTCGTTCTGAACAAGTGTTACTGTTTTCTGCACAAAAGCGATTCTGCGAAGCAATGTGAACACTTCTGCTTCCCAGGCACAGAGAAGGTGCTAGCAGGGAATTCTCTGCCTGCCTTTCCCCAGTGCTCTGCAAGCTCTCCAGGACAACATAAAATCTGGGGCTCTGTGCTTTCTTTCGTTCTGAACAAGTGTTACTGTTTTCTGCACAAAAGCGATTCTGCGAAGCAATGTGAACACTTCTGCTTCCCAGGCACAGAGAAGGTGCTAGCAGGGAATTCTCTGCCTGCCTTTCCCCAGTGCTCTGCAAGCTCTCCAGGACAACATAAAATCTGGGGCTCTGTGCTTTCTTTCGTTCTGAACAAGTGTTACTGTTTTCTGCACAAAAGCGATTCTGCGAAGCAATGTGAACACTTCTGCTTCCCAGGCACAGAGAAGGTGCTAGCAGGGAATTCTCTGCCTGCCTTTCCCCAGTGCTCTGCAAGCTCTCCAGGACAACATAAAATCTGGGGCTCTGTGCTTTCTTTCGTTCTGAACAAGTGTTACTGTTTTCTGCACAAAAGCGATTCTGCGAAGCAATGTGAACACTTCTGCTTCCCAGGCACAGAGAAGGTGCTAGCAGGGAATTCTCTGCCTGCCTTTCCCCAGTGCTCTGCAAGCTCTCCAGGACAACATAAAATCTGGGGCTCTGTGCTTTCTTTCGTTCTGAACAAGTGTTACTGTTTTCTGCACAAAAGCGATTCTGCGAAGCAATGTGAACACTTCTGCTTCCCAGGCACAGAGAAGGTGCTAGCAGGGAATTCTCTGCCTGCCTTTCCCCAGTGCTCTGCAAGCTCTCCAGGACAACATAAAATCTGGGGCTCTGTGCTTTCTTTCGTTCTGAACAAGTGTTACTGTTTTCTGCACAAAAGCGATTCTGCGAAGCAATGTGAACACTTCTGCTTCCCAGGCACAGAGAAGGTGCTAGCAGGGAATTCTCTGCCTGCCTTTCCCCAGTGCTCTGCAAGCTCTCCAGGACAACATAAAATCTGGGGCTCTGTGCTTTCTTTCGTTCTGAACAAGTGTTACTGTTTTCTGCACAAAAGCGATTCTGCGAAGCAATGTGAACACTTCTGCTTCCCAGGCACAGAGAAGGTGCTAGCAGGGAATTCTCTGCCTGCCTTTCCCCAGTGCTCTGCAAGCTCTCCAGGACAACATAAAATCTGGGGCTCTGTGCTTTCTTTCGTTCTGAACAAGTGTTACTGTTTTCTGCACAAAAGCGATTCTGCGAAGCAATGTGAACACTTCTGCTTCCCAGGCACAGAGAAGGTGCTAGCAGGGAATTCTCTGCCTGCCTTTCCCCAGTGCTCTGCAAGCTCTCCAGGACAACATAAAATCTGGGGCTCTGTGCTTTCTTTCGTTCTGAACAAGTGTTACTGTTTTCTGCACAAAAGCGATTCTGCGAAGCAATGTGAACACTTCTGCTTCCCAGGCACAGAGAAGGTGCTAGCAGGGAATTCTCTGCCTGCCTTTCCCCAGTGCTCTGCAAGCTCTCCAGGACAACATAAAATCTGGGGCTCTGTGCTTTCTTTCGTTCTGAACAAGTGTTACTGTTTTCTGCACAAAAGCGATTCTGCGAAGCAATGTGAACACTTCTGCTTCCCAGGCACAGAGAAGGTGCTAGCAGGGAATTCTCTGCCTGCCTTTCCCCAGTGCTCTGCAAGCTCTCCAGGACAACATAAAATCTGGGGCTCTGTGCTTTCTTTCGTTCTGAACAAGTGTTACTGTTTTCTGCACAAAAGCGATTCTGCGAAGCAATGTGAACACTTCTGCTTCCCAGGCACAGAGAAGGTGCTAGCAGGGAATTCTCTGCCTGCCTTTCCCCAGTGCTCTGCAAGCTCTCCAGGACAACATAAAATCTGGGGCTCTGTGCTTTCTTTCGTTCTGAACAAGTGTTACTGTTTTCTGCACAAAAGCGATTCTGCGAAGCAATGTGAACACTTCTGCTTCCCAGGCACAGAGAAGGTGCTAGCAGGGAATTCTCTGCCTGCCTTTCCCCAGTGCTCTGCAAGCTCTCCAGGACAACATAAAATCTGGGGCTCTGTGCTTTCTTTCGTTCTGAACAAGTGTTACTGTTTTCTGCACAAAAGCGATTCTGCGAAGCAATGTGAACACTTCTGCTTCCCAGGCACAGAGAAGGTGCTAGCAGGGAATTCTCTGCCTGCCTTTCCCCAGTGCTCTGCAAGCTCTCCAGGACAACATAAAATCTGGGGCTCTGTGCTTTCTTTCGTTCTGAACAAGTGTTACTGTTTTCTGCACAAAAGCGATTCTGCGAAGCAATGTGAACACTTCTGCTTCCCAGGCACAGAGAAGGTGCTAGCAGGGAATTCTCTGCCTGCCTTTCCCCAGTGCTCTGCAAGCTCTCCAGGACAACATAAAATCTGGGGCTCTGTGCTTTCTTTCGTTCTGAACAAGTGTTACTGTTTTCTGCACAAAAGCGATTCTGCGAAGCAATGTGAACACTTCTGCTTCCCAGGCACAGAGAAGGTGCTAGCAGGGAATTCTCTGCCTGCCTTTCCCCAGTGCTCTGCAAGCTCTCCAGGACAACATAAAATCTGGGGCTCTGTGCTTTCTTTCGTTCTGAACAAGTGTTACTGTTTTCTGCACAAAAGCGATTCTGCGAAGCAATGTGAACACTTCTGCTTCCCAGGCACAGAGAAGGTGCTAGCAGGGAATTCTCTGCCTGCCTTTCCCCAGTGCTCTGCAAGCTCTCCAGGACAACATAAAATCTGGGGCTCTGTGCTTTCTTTCGTTCTGAACAAGTGTTACTGTTTTCTGCACAAAAGCGATTCTGCGAAGCAATGTGAACACTTCTGCTTCCCAGGCACAGAGAAGGTGCTAGCAGGGAATTCTCTGCCTGCCTTTCCCCAGTGCTCTGCAAGCTCTCCAGGACAACATAAAATCTGGGGCTCTGTGCTTTCTTTCGTTCTGAACAAGTGTTACTGTTTTCTGCACAAAAGCGATTCTGCGAAGCAATGTGAACACTTCTGCTTCCCAGGCACAGAGAAGGTGCTAGCAGGGAATTCTCTGCCTGCCTTTCCCCAGTGCTCTGCAAGCTCTCCAGGACAACATAAAATCTGGGGCTCTGTGCTTTCTTTCGTTCTGAACAAGTGTTACTGTTTTCTGCACAAAAGCGATTCTGCGAAGCAATGTGAACACTTCTGCTTCCCAGGCACAGAGAAGGTGCTAGCAGGGAATTCTCTGCCTGCCTTTCCCCAGTGCTCTGCAAGCTCTCCAGGACAACATAAAATCTGGGGCTCTGTGCTTTCTTTCGTTCTGAACAAGTGTTACGTGTTTTCTGCACAAAAGCGATTCTGCGAAGCAATGTGAACACTTCTGCTTCCCAGGCACAGAGAAGGTGCTAGCAGGGAATTCTCTGCCTGCCTTTCCCCAGTGCTCTGCAAGCTCTCCAGGACAACATAAAATCTGGGGCTCTGTGCTTTCTTTCGTTCTGAACAAGTGTTACTGTTTTCTGCACAAAAGCGATTCTGCGAAGCAATGTGAACACTTCTGCTTCCCAGGCACAGAGAAGGTGCTAGCAGGGAATTCTCTGCCTGCCTTTCCCCAGTGCTCTGCAAGCTCTCCAGGACAACATAAAATCTGGGGCTCTGTGCTTTCTTTCGTTCTGAACAAGTGTTACTGTTTTCTGCACAAAAGCGATTCTGCGAAGCAATGTGAACACTTCTGCTTCCCAGGCACAGAGAAGGTGCTAGCAGGGAATTCTCTGCCTGCCTTTCCCCAGTGCTCTGCAAGCTCTCCAGGACAACATAAAATCTGGGGCTCTGTGCTTTCTTTCGTTCTGAACAAGTGTTACTGTTTTCTGCACAAAAGCGATTCTGCGAAGCAATGTGAACACTTCTGCTTCCCAGGCACAGAGAAGGTGCTAGCAGGGAATTCTCTGCCTGCCTTTCCCCAGTGCTCTGCAAGCTCTCCAGGACAACATAAAATCTGGGGCTCTGTGCTTTCTTTCGTTCTGAACAAGTGTTACTGTTTTCTGCACAAAAGCGATTCTGCGAAGCAATGTGAACACTTCTGCTTCCCAGGCACAGAGAAGGTGCTAGCAGGGAATTCTCTGCCTGCCTTTCCCCAGTGCTCTGCAAGCTCTCCAGGACAACATAAAATCTGGGGCTCTGTGCTTTCTTTCGTTCTGAACAAGTGTTACTGTTTTCTGCACAAAAGCGATTCTGCGAAGCAATGTGAACACTTCTGCTTCCCAGGCACAGAGAAGGTGCTAGCAGGGAATTCTCTGCCTGCCTTTCCCCAGTGCTCTGCAAGCTCTCCAGGACAACATAAAATCTGGGGCTCTGTGCTTTCTTTCGTTCTGAACAAGTGTTACTGTTTTCTGCACAAAAGCGATTCTGCGAAGCAATGTGAACACTTCTGCTTCCCAGGCACAGAGAAGGTGCTAGCAGGGAATTCTCTGCCTGCCTTTCCCCAGTGCTCTGCAAGCTCTCCAGGACAACATAAAATCTGGGGCTCTGTGCTTTCTTTCGTTCTGAACAAGTGTTACTGTTTTCTGCACAAAAGCGATTCTGCGAAGCAATGTGAACACTTCTGCTTCCCAGGCACAGAGAAGGTGCTAGCAGGGAATTCTCTGCCTGCCTTTCCCCAGTGCTCTGCAAGCTCTCCAGGACAACATAAAATCTGGGGCTCTGTGCTTTCTTTCGTTCTGAACAAGTGTTACTGTTTTCTGCACAAAAGCGATTCTGCGAAGCAATGTGAACACTTCTGCTTCCCAGGCACAGAGAAGGTGCTAGCAGGGAATTCTCTGCCTGCCTTTCCCCAGTGCTCTGCAAGCTCTCCAGGACAACATAAAATCTGGGGCTCTGTGCTTTCTTTCGTTCTGAACAAGTGTTACTGTTTTCTGCACAAAAGCGATTCTGCGAAGCAATGTGAACACTTCTGCTTCCCAGGCACAGAGAAGGTGCTAGCAGGGAATTCTCTGCCTGCCTTTCCCCAGTGCTCTGCAAGCTCTCCAGGACAACATAAAATCTGGGGCTCTGTGCTTTCTTTCGTTCTGAACAAGTGTTACTGTTTTCTGCACAAAAGCGATTCTGCGAAGCAATGTGAACACTTCTGCTTCCCAGGCACAGAGAAGGTGCTAGCAGGGAATTCTCTGCCTGCCTTTCCCCAGTGCTCTGCAAGCTCTCCAGGACAACATAAAATCTGGGGCTCTGTGCTTTCTTTCGTTCTGAACAAGTGTTACTGTTTTCTGCACAAAAGCGATTCTGCGAAGCAATGTGAACACTTCTGCTTCCCAGGCACAGAGAAGGTGCTAGCAGGGAATTCTCTGCCTGCCTTTCCCCAGTGCTCTGCAAGCTCTCCAGGACAACATAAAATCTGGGGCTCTGTGCTTTCTTTCGTTCTGAACAAGTGTTACTGTTTTCTGCACAAAAGCGATTCTGCGAAGCAATGTGAACACTTCTGCTTCCCAGGCACAGAGAAGGTGCTAGCAGGGAATTCTCTGCCTGCCTTTCCCCAGTGCTCTGCAAGCTCTCCAGGACAACATAAAATCTGGGGCTCTGTGCTTTCTTTCGTTCTGAACAAGTGTTACTGTTTTCTGCACAAAAGCGATTCTGCGAAGCAATGTGAACACTTCTGCTTCCCAGGCACAGAGAAGGTGCTAGCAGGGAATTCTCTGCCTGCCTTTCCCCAGTGCTCTGCAAGCTCTCCAGGACAACATAAAATCTGGGGCTCTGTGCTTTCTTTCGTTCTGAACAAGTGTTACTGTTTTCTGCACAAAAGCGATTCTGCGAAGCAATGTGAACACTTCTGCTTCCCAGGCACAGAGAAGGTGCTAGCAGGGAATTCTCTGCCTGCCTTTCCCCAGTGCTCTGCAAGCTCTCCAGGACAACATAAAATCTGGGGCTCTGTGCTTTCTTTCGTTCTGAACAAGTGTTACTGTTTTCTGCACAAAAGCGATTCTGCGAAGCAATGTGAACACTTCTGCTTCCCAGGCACAGAGAAGGTGCTAGCAGGGAATTCTCTGCCTGCCTTTCCCCAGTGCTCTGCAAGCTCTCCAGGACAACATAAAATCTGGGGCTCTGTGCTTTCTTTCGTTCTGAACAAGTGTTACTGTTTTCTGCACAAAAGCGATTCTGCGAAGCAATGTGAACACTTCTGCTTCCCAGGCACAGAGAAGGTGCTAGCAGGGAATTCTCTGCCTGCCTTTCCCCAGTGCTCTGCAAGCTCTCCAGGACAACATAAAATCTGGGGCTCTGTGCTTTCTTTCGTTCTGAACAAGTGTTACTGTTTTCTGCACAAAAGCGATTCTGCGAAGCAATGTGAACACTTCTGCTTCCCAGGCACAGAGAAGGTGCTAGCAGGGAATTCTCTGCCTGCCTTTCCCCAGTGCTCTGCAAGCTCTCCAGGACAACATAAAATCTGGGGCTCTGTGCTTTCTTTCGTTCTGAACAAGTGTTACTGTTTTCTGCACAAAAGCGATTCTGCGAAGCAATGTGAACACTTCTGCTTCCCAGGCACAGAGAAGGTGCTAGCAGGGAATTCTCTGCCTGCCTTTCCCCAGTGCTCTGCAAGCTCTCCAGGACAACATAAAATCTGGGGCTCTGTGCTTTCTTTCGTTCTGAACAAGTGTTACTGTTTTCTGCACAAAAGCGATTCTGCGAAGCAATGTGAACACTTCTGCTTCCCAGGCACAGAGAAGGTGCTAGCAGGGAATTCTCTGCCTGCCTTTCCCCAGTGCTCTGCAAGCTCTCCAGGACAACATAAAATCTGGGGCTCTGTGCTTTCTTTCGTTCTGAACAAGTGTTACTGTTTTCTGCACAAAAGCGATTCTGCGAAGCAATGTGAACACTTCTGCTTCCCAGGCACAGAGAAGGTGCTAGCAGGGAATTCTCTGCCTGCCTTTCCCCAGTGCTCTGCAAGCTCTCCAGGACAACATAAAATCTGGGGCTCTGTGCTTTCTTTCGTTCTGAACAAGTGTTACTGTTTTCTGCACAAAAGCGATTCTGCGAAGCAATGTGAACACTTCTGCTTCCCAGGCACAGAGAAGGTGCTAGCAGGGAATTCTCTGCCTGCCTTTCCCCAGTGCTCTGCAAGCTCTCCAGGACAACATAAAATCTGGGGCTCTGTGCTTTCTTTCGTTCTGAACAAGTGTTACTGTTTTCTGCACAAAAGCGATTCTGCGAAGCAATGTGAACACTTCTGCTTCCCAGGCACAGAGAAGGTGCTAGCAGGGAATTCTCTGCCTGCCTTTCCCCAGTGCTCTGCAAGCTCTCCAGGACAACATAAAATCTGGGGCTCTGTGCTTTCTTTCGTTCTGAACAAGTGTTACTGTTTTCTGCACAAAAGCGATTCTGCGAAGCAATGTGAACACTTCTGCTTCCCAGGCACAGAGAAGGTGCTAGCAGGGAATTCTCTGCCTGCCTTTCCCCAGTGCTCTGCAAGCTCTCCAGGACAACATAAAATCTGGGGCTCTGTGCTTTCTTTCGTTCTGAACAAGTGTTACTGTTTTCTGCACAAAAGCGATTCTGCGAAGCAATGTGAACACTTCTGCTTCCCAGGCACAGAGAAGGTGCTAGCAGGGAATTCTCTGCCTGCCTTTCCCCAGTGCTCTGCAAGCTCTCCAGGACAACATAAAATCTGGGGCTCTGTGCTTTCTTTCGTTCTGAACAAGTGTTACTGTTTTCTGCACAAAAGCGATTCTGCGAAGCAATGTGAACACTTCTGCTTCCCAGGCACAGAGAAGGTGCTAGCAGGGAATTCTCTGCCTGCCTTTCCCCAGTGCTCTGCAAGCTCTCCAGGACAACATAAAATCTGGGGCTCTGTGCTTTCTTTCGTTCTGAACAAGTGTTACTGTTTTCTGCACAAAAGCGATTCTGCGAAGCAATGTGAACACTTCTGCTTCCCAGGCACAGAGAAGGTGCTAGCAGGGAATTCTCTGCCTGCCTTTCCCCAGTGCTCTGCAAGCTCTCCAGGACAACATAAAATCTGGGGCTCTGTGCTTTCTTTCGTTCTGAACAAGTGTTACTGTTTTCTGCACAAAAGCGATTCTGCGAAGCAATGTGAACACTTCTGCTTCCCAGGCACAGAGAAGGTGCTAGCAGGGAATTCTCTGCCTGCCTTTCCCCAGTGCTCTGCAAGCTCTCCAGGACAACATAAAATCTGGGGCTCTGTGCTTTCTTTCGTTCTGAACAAGTGTTACTGTTTTCTGCACAAAAGCGATTCTGCGAAGCAATGTGAACACTTCTGCTTCCCAGGCACAGAGAAGGTGCTAGCAGGGAATTCTCTGCCTGCCTTTCCCCAGTGCTCTGCAAGCTCTCCAGGACAACATAAAATCTGGGGCTCTGTGCTTTCTTTCGTTCTGAACAAGTGTTACTGTTTTCTGCACAAAAGCGATTCTGCGAAGCAATGTGAACACTTCTGCTTCCCAGGCACAGAGAAGGTGCTAGCAGGGAATTCTCTGCCTGCCTTTCCCCAGTGCTCTGCAAGCTCTCCAGGACAACATAAAATCTGGGGCTCTGTGCTTTCTTTCGTTCTGAACAAGTGTTACTGTTTTCTGCACAAAAGCGATTCTGCGAAGCAATGTGAACACTTCTGCTTCCCAGGCACAGAGAAGGTGCTAGCAGGGAATTCTCTGCCTGCCTTTCCCCAGTGCTCTGCAAGCTCTCCAGGACAACATAAAATCTGGGGCTCTGTGCTTTCTTTCGTTCTGAACAAGTGTTACTGTTTTCTGCACAAAAGCGATTCTGCGAAGCAATGTGAACACTTCTGCTTCCCAGGCACAGAGAAGGTGCTAGCAGGGAATTCTCTGCCTGCCTTTCCCCAGTGCTCTGCAAGCTCTCCAGGACAACATAAAATCTGGGGCTCTGTGCTTTCTTTCGTTCTGAACAAGTGTTACTGTTTTCTGCACAAAAGCGATTCTGCGAAGCAATGTGAACACTTCTGCTTCCCAGGCACAGAGAAGGTGCTAGCAGGGAATTCTCTGCCTGCCTTTCCCCAGTGCTCTGCAAGCTCTCCAGGACAACATAAAATCTGGGGCTCTGTGCTTTCTTTCGTTCTGAACAAGTGTTACTGTTTTCTGCACAAAAGCGATTCTGCGAAGCAATGTGAACACTTCTGCTTCCCAGGCACAGAGAAGGTGCTAGCAGGGAATTCTCTGCCTGCCTTTCCCCAGTGCTCTGCAAGCTCTCCAGGACAACATAAAATCTGGGGCTCTGTGCTTTCTTTCGTTCTGAACAAGTGTTACTGTTTTCTGCACAAAAGCGATTCTGCGAAGCAATGTGAACACTTCTGCTTCCCAGGCACAGAGAAGGTGCTAGCAGGGAATTCTCTGCCTGCCTTTCCCCAGTGCTCTGCAAGCTCTCCAGGACAACATAAAATCTGGGGCTCTGTGCTTTCTTTCGTTCTGAACAAGTGTTACTGTTTTCTGCACAAAAGCGATTCTGCGAAGCAATGTGAACACTTCTGCTTCCCAGGCACAGAGAAGGTGCTAGCAGGGAATTCTCTGCCTGCCTTTCCCCAGTGCTCTGCAAGCTCTCCAGGACAACATAAAATCTGGGGCTCTGTGCTTTCTTTCGTTCTGAACAAGTGTTACTGTTTTCTGCACAAAAGCGATTCTGCGAAGCAATGTGAACACTTCTGCTTCCCAGGCACAGAGAAGGTGCTAGCAGGGAATTCTCTGCCTGCCTTTCCCCAGTGCTCTGCAAGCTCTCCAGGACAACATAAAATCTGGGGCTCTGTGCTTTCTTTCGTTCTGAACAAGTGTTACTGTTTTCTGCACAAAAGCGATTCTGCGAAGCAATGTGAACACTTCTGCTTCCCAGGCACAGAGAAGGTGCTAGCAGGGAATTCTCTGCCTGCCTTTCCCCAGTGCTCTGCAAGCTCTCCAGGACAACATAAAATCTGGGGCTCTGTGCTTTCTTTCGTTCTGAACAAGTGTTACTGTTTTCTGCACAAAAGCGATTCTGCGAAGCAATGTGAACACTTCTGCTTCCCAGGCACAGAGAAGGTGCTAGCAGGGAATTCTCTGCCTGCCTTTCCCCAGTGCTCTGCAAGCTCTCCAGGACAACATAAAATCTGGGGCTCTGTGCTTTCTTTCGTTCTGAACAAGTGTTACTGTTTTCTGCACAAAAGCGATTCTGCGAAGCAATGTGAACACTTCTGCTTCCCAGGCACAGAGAAGGTGCTAGCAGGGAATTCTCTGCCTGCCTTTCCCCAGTGCTCTGCAAGCTCTCCAGGACAACATAAAATCTGGGGCTCTGTGCTTTCTTTCGTTCTGAACAAGTGTTACTGTTTTCTGCACAAAAGCGATTCTGCGAAGCAATGTGAACACTTCTGCTTCCCAGGCACAGAGAAGGTGCTAGCAGGGAATTCTCTGCCTGCCTTTCCCCAGTGCTCTGCAAGCTCTCCAGGACAACATAAAATCTGGGGCTCTGTGCTTTCTTTCGTTCTGAACAAGTGTTACTGTTTTCTGCACAAAAGCGATTCTGCGAAGCAATGTGAACACTTCTGCTTCCCAGGCACAGAGAAGGTGCTAGCAGGGAATTCTCTGCCTGCCTTTCCCCAGTGCTCTGCAAGCTCTCCAGGACAACATAAAATCTGGGGCTCTGTGCTTTCTTTCGTTCTGAACAAGTGTTACTGTTTTCTGCACAAAAGCGATTCTGCGAAGCAATGTGAACACTTCTGCTTCCCAGGCACAGAGAAGGTGCTAGCAGGGAATTCTCTGCCTGCCTTTCCCCAGTGCTCTGCAAGCTCTCCAGGACAACATAAAATCTGGGGCTCTGTGCTTTCTTTCGTTCTGAACAAGTGTTACTGTTTTCTGCACAAAAGCGATTCTGCGAAGCAATGTGAACACTTCTGCTTCCCAGGCACAGAGAAGGTGCTAGCAGGGAATTCTCTGCCTGCCTTTCCCCAGTGCTCTGCAAGCTCTCCAGGACAACATAAAATCTGGGGCTCTGTGCTTTCTTTCGTTCTGAACAAGTGTTACTGTTTTCTGCACAAAAGCGATTCTGCGAAGCAATGTGAACACTTCTGCTTCCCAGGCACAGAGAAGGTGCTAGCAGGGAATTCTCTGCCTGCCTTTCCCCAGTGCTCTGCAAGCTCTCCAGGACAACATAAAATCTGGGGCTCTGTGCTTTCTTTCGTTCTGAACAAGTGTTACTGTTTTCTGCACAAAAGCGATTCTGCGAAGCAATGTGAACACTTCTGCTTCCCAGGCACAGAGAAGGTGCTAGCAGGGAATTCTCTGCCTGCCTTTCCCCAGTGCTCTGCAAGCTCTCCAGGACAACATAAAATCTGGGGCTCTGTGCTTTCTTTCGTTCTGAACAAGTGTTACTGTTTTCTGCACAAAAGCGATTCTGCGAAGCAATGTGAACACTTCTGCTTCCCAGGCACAGAGAAGGTGCTAGCAGGGAATTCTCTGCCTGCCTTTCCCCAGTGCTCTGCAAGCTCTCCAGGACAACATAAAATCTGGGGCTCTGTGCTTTCTTTCGTTCTGAACAAGTGTTACTGTTTTCTGCACAAAAGCGATTCTGCGAAGCAATGTGAACACTTCTGCTTCCCAGGCACAGAGAAGGTGCTAGCAGGGAATTCTCTGCCTGCCTTTCCCCAGTGCTCTGCAAGCTCTCCAGGACAACATAAAATCTGGGGCTCTGTGCTTTCTTTCGTTCTGAACAAGTGTTACTGTTTTCTGCACAAAAGCGATTCTGCGAAGCAATGTGAACACTTCTGCTTCCCAGGCACAGAGAAGGTGCTAGCAGGGAATTCTCTGCCTGCCTTTCCCCAGTGCTCTGCAAGCTCTCCAGGACAACATAAAATCTGGGGCTCTGTGCTTTCTTTCGTTCTGAACAAGTGTTACTGTTTTCTGCACAAAAGCGATTCTGCGAAGCAATGTGAACACTTCTGCTTCCCAGGCACAGAGAAGGTGCTAGCAGGGAATTCTCTGCCTGCCTTTCCCCAGTGCTCTGCAAGCTCTCCAGGACAACATAAAATCTGGGGCTCTGTGCTTTCTTTCGTTCTGAACAAGTGTTACTGTTTTCTGCACAAAAGCGATTCTGCGAAGCAATGTGAACACTTCTGCTTCCCAGGCACAGAGAAGGTGCTAGCAGGGAATTCTCTGCCTGCCTTTCCCCAGTGCTCTGCAAGCTCTCCAGGACAACATAAAATCTGGGGCTCTGTGCTTTCTTTCGTTCTGAACAAGTGTTACTGTTTTCTGCACAAAAGCGATTCTGCGAAGCAATGTGAACACTTCTGCTTCCCAGGCACAGAGAAGGTGCTAGCAGGGAATTCTCTGCCTGCCTTTCCCCAGTGCTCTGCAAGCTCTCCAGGACAACATAAAATCTGGGGCTCTGTGCTTTCTTTCGTTCTGAACAAGTGTTACTGTTTTCTGCACAAAAGCGATTCTGCGAAGCAATGTGAACACTTCTGCTTCCCAGGCACAGAGAAGGTGCTAGCAGGGAATTCTCTGCCTGCCTTTCCCCAGTGCTCTGCAAGCTCTCCAGGACAACATAAAATCTGGGGCTCTGTGCTTTCTTTCGTTCTGAACAAGTGTTACTGTTTTCTGCACAAAAGCGATTCTGCGAAGCAATGTGAACACTTCTGCTTCCCAGGCACAGAGAAGGTGCTAGCAGGGAATTCTCTGCCTGCCTTTCCCCAGTGCTCTGCAAGCTCTCCAGGACAACATAAAATCTGGGGCTCTGTGCTTTCTTTCGTTCTGAACAAGTGTTACTGTTTTCTGCACAAAAGCGATTCTGCGAAGCAATGTGAACACTTCTGCTTCCCAGGCACAGAGAAGGTGCTAGCAGGGAATTCTCTGCCTGCCTTTCCCCAGTGCTCTGCAAGCTCTCCAGGACAACATAAAATCTGGGGCTCTGTGCTTTCTTTCGTTCTGAACAAGTGTTACTGTTTTCTGCACAAAAGCGATTCTGCGAAGCAATGTGAACACTTCTGCTTCCCAGGCACAGAGAAGGTGCTAGCAGGGAATTCTCTGCCTGCCTTTCCCCAGTGCTCTGCAAGCTCTCCAGGACAACATAAAATCTGGGGCTCTGTGCTTTCTTTCGTTCTGAACAAGTGTTACTGTTTTCTGCACAAAAGCGATTCTGCGAAGCAATGTGAACACTTCTGCTTCCCAGGCACAGAGAAGGTGCTAGCAGGGAATTCTCTGCCTGCCTTTCCCCAGTGCTCTGCAAGCTCTCCAGGACAACATAAAATCTGGGGCTCTGTGCTTTCTTTCGTTCTGAACAAGTGTTACTGTTTTCTGCACAAAAGCGATTCTGCGAAGCAATGTGAACACTTCTGCTTCCCAGGCACAGAGAAGGTGCTAGCAGGGAATTCTCTGCCTGCCTTTCCCCAGTGCTCTGCAAGCTCTCCAGGACAACATAAAATCTGGGGCTCTGTGCTTTCTTTCGTTCTGAACAAGTGTTACTGTTTTCTGCACAAAAGCGATTCTGCGAAGCAATGTGAACACTTCTGCTTCCCAGGCACAGAGAAGGTGCTAGCAGGGAATTCTCTGCCTGCCTTTCCCCAGTGCTCTGCAAGCTCTCCAGGACAACATAAAATCTGGGGCTCTGTGCTTTCTTTCGTTCTGAACAAGTGTTACTGTTTTCTGCACAAAAGCGATTCTGCGAAGCAATGTGAACACTTCTGCTTCCCAGGCACAGAGAAGGTGCTAGCAGGGAATTCTCTGCCTGCCTTTCCCCAGTGCTCTGCAAGCTCTCCAGGACAACATAAAATCTGGGGCTCTGTGCTTTCTTTCGTTCTGAACAAGTGTTACTGTTTTCTGCACAAAAGCGATTCTGCGAAGCAATGTGAACACTTCTGCTTCCCAGGCACAGAGAAGGTGCTAGCAGGGAATTCTCTGCCTGCCTTTCCCCAGTGCTCTGCAAGCTCTCCAGGACAACATAAAATCTGGGGCTCTGTGCTTTCTTTCGTTCTGAACAAGTGTTACTGTTTTCTGCACAAAAGCGATTCTGCGAAGCAATGTGAACACTTCTGCTTCCCAGGCACAGAGAAGGTGCTAGCAGGGAATTCTCTGCCTGCCTTTCCCCAGTGCTCTGCAAGCTCTCCAGGACAACATAAAATCTGGGGCTCTGTGCTTTCTTTCGTTCTGAACAAGTGTTACTGTTTTCTGCACAAAAGCGATTCTGCGAAGCAATGTGAACACTTCTGCTTCCCAGGCACAGAGAAGGTGCTAGCAGGGAATTCTCTGCCTGCCTTTCCCCAGTGCTCTGCAAGCTCTCCAGGACAACATAAAATCTGGGGCTCTGTGCTTTCTTTCGTTCTGAACAAGTGTTACTGTTTTCTGCACAAAAGCGATTCTGCGAAGCAATGTGAACACTTCTGCTTCCCAGGCACAGAGAAGGTGCTAGCAGGGAATTCTCTGCCTGCCTTTCCCCAGTGCTCTGCAAGCTCTCCAGGACAACATAAAATCTGGGGCTCTGTGCTTTCTTTCGTTCTGAACAAGTGTTACTGTTTTCTGCACAAAAGCGATTCTGCGAAGCAATGTGAACACTTCTGCTTCCCAGGCACAGAGAAGGTGCTAGCAGGGAATTCTCTGCCTGCCTTTCCCCAGTGCTCTGCAAGCTCTCCAGGACAACATAAAATCTGGGGCTCTGTGCTTTCTTTCGTTCTGAACAAGTGTTACTGTTTTCTGCACAAAAGCGATTCTGCGAAGCAATGTGAACACTTCTGCTTCCCAGGCACAGAGAAGGTGCTAGCAGGGAATTCTCTGCCTGCCTTTCCCCAGTGCTCTGCAAGCTCTCCAGGACAACATAAAATCTGGGGCTCTGTGCTTTCTTTCGTTCTGAACAAGTGTTACTGTTTTCTGCACAAAAGCGATTCTGCGAAGCAATGTGAACACTTCTGCTTCCCAGGCACAGAGAAGGTGCTAGCAGGGAATTCTCTGCCTGCCTTTCCCCAGTGCTCTGCAAGCTCTCCAGGACAACATAAAATCTGGGGCTCTGTGCTTTCTTTCGTTCTGAACAAGTGTTACTGTTTTCTGCACAAAAGCGATTCTGCGAAGCAATGTGAACACTTCTGCTTCCCAGGCACAGAGAAGGTGCTAGCAGGGAATTCTCTGCCTGCCTTTCCCCAGTGCTCTGCAAGCTCTCCAGGACAACATAAAATCTGGGGCTCTGTGCTTTCTTTCGTTCTGAACAAGTGTTACTGTTTTCTGCACAAAAGCGATTCTGCGAAGCAATGTGAACACTTCTGCTTCCCAGGCACAGAGAAGGTGCTAGCAGGGAATTCTCTGCCTGCCTTTCCCCAGTGCTCTGCAAGCTCTCCAGGACAACATAAAATCTGGGGCTCTGTGCTTTCTTTCGTTCTGAACAAGTGTTACTGTTTTCTGCACAAAAGCGATTCTGCGAAGCAATGTGAACACTTCTGCTTCCCAGGCACAGAGAAGGTGCTAGCAGGGAATTCTCTGCCTGCCTTTCCCCAGTGCTCTGCAAGCTCTCCAGGACAACATAAAATCTGGGGCTCTGTGCTTTCTTTCGTTCTGAACAAGTGTTACTGTTTTCTGCACAAAAGCGATTCTGCGAAGCAATGTGAACACTTCTGCTTCCCAGGCACAGAGAAGGTGCTAGCAGGGAATTCTCTGCCTGCCTTTCCCCAGTGCTCTGCAAGCTCTCCAGGACAACATAAAATCTGGGGCTCTGTGCTTTCTTTCGTTCTGAACAAGTGTTACTGTTTTCTGCACAAAAGCGATTCTGCGAAGCAATGTGAACACTTCTGCTTCCCAGGCACAGAGAAGGTGCTAGCAGGGAATTCTCTGCCTGCCTTTCCCCAGTGCTCTGCAAGCTCTCCAGGACAACATAAAATCTGGGGCTCTGTGCTTTCTTTCGTTCTGAACAAGTGTTACTGTTTTCTGCACAAAAGCGATTCTGCGAAGCA
Organism: Strix uralensis; assembly: GCF_047716275.1. Taxonomy (NCBI): domain Eukaryota; kingdom Metazoa; phylum Chordata; class Aves; order Strigiformes; family Strigidae; genus Strix; species Strix uralensis. The sequence goes on from NW_027436846.1 coordinate 102,211, forward strand.
ATGTGAACACTTCTGCTTCCCAGGCACAGAGAAGGTGCTAGCAGGGAATTCTCTGCCTGCCTTTCCCCAGTGCTCTGCAAGCTCTCCAGGACAACATAAAATCTGGGGCTCTGTGCTTTCTTTCGTTCTGAACAAGTGTTACTGTTTTCTGCACAAAAGCGATTCTGCGAAGCAATGTGAACACTTCTGCTTCCCAGGCACAGAGAAGGTGCTAGCAGGGAATTCTCTGCCTGCCTTTCCCCAGTGCTCTGCAAGCTCTCCAGGACAACATAAAATCTGGGGCTCTGTGCTTTCTTTCGTTCTGAACAAGTGTTACTGTTTTCTGCACAAAAGCGATTCTGCGAAGCAATGTGAACACTTCTGCTTCCCAGGCACAGAGAAGGTGCTAGCAGGGAATTCTCTGCCTGCCTTTCCCCAGTGCTCTGCAAGCTCTCCAGGACAACATAAAATCTGGGGCTCTGTGCTTTCTTTCGTTCTGAACAAGTGTTACTGTTTTCTGCACAAAAGCGATTCTGCGAAGCAATGTGAACACTTCTGCTTCCCAGGCACAGAGAAGGTGCTAGCAGGGAATTCTCTGCCTGCCTTTCCCCAGTGCTCTGCAAGCTCTCCAGGACAACATAAAATCTGGGGCTCTGTGCTTTCTTTCGTTCTGAACAAGTGTTAGTGTTTTCTGCACAAAAGCGATTCTGCGAAGCAATGTGAACACTTCTGCTTCCCAGGCACAGAGAAGGTGCTAGCAGGGAATTCTCTGCCTGCCTTTCCCCAGTGCTCTGCAAGCTCTCCAGGACAACATAAAATCTGGGGCTCTGTGCTTTCTTTCGTTCTGAACAAGTGTTACTGTTTTCTGCACAAAAGCGATTCTGCGAAGCAATGTGAACACTTCTGCTTCCCAGGCACAGAGAAGGTGCTAGCAGGGAATTCTCTGCCTGCCTTTCCCCAGTGCTCTGCAAGCTCTCCAGGACAACATAAAATCTGGGGCTCTGTGCTTTCTTTCGTTCTGAACAAGTGTTACTGTTTTCTGCACAAAAGCGATTCTGCGAAGCAATGTGAACACTTCTGCTTCCCAGGCACAGAGAAGGTGCTAGCAGGGAATTCTCTGCCTGCCTTTCCCCAGTGCTCTGCAAGCTCTCCAGGACAACATAAAATCTGGGGCTCTGTGCTTTCTTTCGTTCTGAACAAGTGTTACTGTTTTCTGCACAAAAGCGATTCTGCGAAGCAATGTGAACACTTCTGCTTCCCAGGCACAGAGAAGGTGCTAGCAGGGAATTCTCTGCCTGCCTTTCCCCAGTGCTCTGCAAGCTCTCCAGGACAACATAAAATCTGGGGCTCTGTGCTTTCTTTCGTTCTGAACAAGTGTTACTGTTTTCTGCACAAAAGCGATTCTGCGAAGCAATGTGAACACTTCTGCTTCCCAGGCACAGAGAAGGTGCTAGCAGGGAATTCTCTGCCTGCCTTTCCCCAGTGCTCTGCAAGCTCTCCAGGACAACATAAAATCTGGGGCTCTGTGCTTTCTTTCGTTCTGAACAAGTGTTACTGTTTTCTGCACAAAAGCGATTCTGCGAAGCAATGTGAACACTTCTGCTTCCCAGGCACAGAGAAGGTGCTAGCAGGGAATTCTCTGCCTGCCTTTCCCCAGTGCTCTGCAAGCTCTCCAGGACAACATAAAATCTGGGGCTCTGTGCTTTCTTTCGTTCTGAACAAGTGTTACTGTTTTCTGCACAAAAGCGATTCTGCGAAGCAATGTGAACACTTCTGCTTCCCAGGCACAGAGAAGGTGCTAGCAGGGAATTCTCTGCCTGCCTTTCCCCAGTGCTCTGCAAGCTCTCCAGGACAACATAAAATCTGGGGCTCTGTGCTTTCTTTCGTTCTGAACAAGTGTTACTGTTTTCTGCACAAAAGCGATTCTGCGAAGCAATGTGAACACTTCTGCTTCCCAGGCACAGAGAAGGTGCTAGCAGGGAATTCTCTGCCTGCCTTTCCCCAGTGCTCTGCAAGCTCTCCAGGACAACATAAAATCTGGGGCTCTGTGCTTTCTTTCGTTCTGAACAAGTGTTACTGTTTTCTGCACAAAAGCGATTCTGCGAAGCAATGTGAACACTTCTGCTTCCCAGGCACAGAGAAGGTGCTAGCAGGGAATTCTCTGCCTGCCTTTCCCCAGTGCTCTGCAAGCTCTCCAGGACAACATAAAATCTGGGGCTCTGTGCTTTCTTTCGTTCTGAACAAGTGTTACGTGTTTTCTGCACAAAAGCGATTCTGCGAAGCAATGTGAACACTTCTGCTTCCCAGGCACAGAGAAGGTGCTAGCAGGGAATTCTCTGCCTGCCTTTCCCCAGTGCTCTGCAAGCTCTCCAGGACAACATAAAATCTGGGGCTCTGTGCTTTCTTTCGTTCTGAACAAGTGTTACTGTTTTCTGCACAAAAGCGATTCTGCGAAGCAATGTGAACACTTCTGCTTCCCAGGCACAGAGAAGGTGCTAGCAGGGAATTCTCTGCCTGCCTTTCCCCAGTGCTCTGCAAGCTCTCCAGGACAACATAAAATCTGGGGCTCTGTGCTTTCTTTCGTTCTGAACAAGTGTTACTGTTTTCTGCACAAAAGCGATTCTGCGAAGCAATGTGAACACTTCTGCTTCCCAGGCACAGAGAAGGTGCTAGCAGGGAATTCTCTGCCTGCCTTTCCCCAGTGCTCTGCAAGCTCTCCAGGACAACATAAAATCTGGGGCTCTGTGCTTTCTTTCGTTCTGAACAAGTGTTACTGTTTTCTGCACAAAAGCGATTCTGCGAAGCAATGTGAACACTTCTGCTTCCCAGGCACAGAGAAGGTGCTAGCAGGGAATTCTCTGCCTGCCTTTCCCCAGTGCTCTGCAAGCTCTCCAGGACAACATAAAATCTGGGGCTCTGTGCTTTCTTTCGTTCTGAACAAGTGTTACTGTTTTCTGCACAAAAGCGATTCTGCGAAGCAATGTGAACACTTCTGCTTCCCAGGCACAGAGAAGGTGCTAGCAGGGAATTCTCTGCCTGCCTTTCCCCAGTGCTCTGCAAGCTCTCCAGGACAACATAAAATCTGGGGCTCTGTGCTTTCTTTCGTTCTGAACAAGTGTTACTGTTTTCTGCACAAAAGCGATTCTGCGAAGCAATGTGAACACTTCTGCTTCCCAGGCACAGAGAAGGTGCTAGCAGGGAATTCTCTGCCTGCCTTTCCCCAGTGCTCTGCAAGCTCTCCAGGACAACATAAAATCTGGGGCTCTGTGCTTTCTTTCGTTCTGAACAAGTGTTACTGTTTTCTGCACAAAAGCGATTCTGCGAAGCAATGTGAACACTTCTGCTTCCCAGGCACAGAGAAGGTGCTAGCAGGGAATTCTCTGCCTGCCTTTCCCCAGTGCTCTGCAAGCTCTCCAGGACAACATAAAATCTGGGGCTCTGTGCTTTCTTTCGTTCTGAACAAGTGTTAGTGTTTTCTGCACAAAAGCGATTCTGCGAAGCAATGTGAACACTTCTGCTTCCCAGGCACAGAGAAGGTGCTAGCAGGGAATTCTCTGCCTGCCTTTCCCCAGTGCTCTGCAAGCTCTCCAGGACAACATAAAATCTGGGGCTCTGTGCTTTCTTTCGTTCTGAACAAGTGTTACTGTTTTCTGCACAAAAGCGATTCTGCGAAGCAATGTGAACACTTCTGCTTCCCAGGCACAGAGAAGGTGCTAGCAGGGAATTCTCTGCCTGCCTTTCCCCAGTGCTCTGCAAGCTCTCCAGGACAACATAAAATCTGGGGCTCTGTGCTTTCTTTCGTTCTGAACAAGTGTTACTGTTTTCTGCACAAAAGCGATTCTGCGAAGCAATGTGAACACTTCTGCTTCCCAGGCACAGAGAAGGTGCTAGCAGGGAATTCTCTGCCTGCCTTTCCCCAGTGCTCTGCAAGCTCTCCAGGACAACATAAAATCTGGGGCTCTGTGCTTTCTTTCGTTCTGAACAAGTGTTACTGTTTTCTGCACAAAAGCGATTCTGCGAAGCAATGTGAACACTTCTGCTTCCCAGGCACAGAGAAGGTGCTAGCAGGGAATTCTCTGCCTGCCTTTCCCCAGTGCTCTGCAAGCTCTCCAGGACAACATAAAATCTGGGGCTCTGTGCTTTCTTTCGTTCTGAACAAGTGTTACTGTTTTCTGCACAAAAGCGATTCTGCGAAGCAATGTGAACACTTCTGCTTCCCAGGCACAGAGAAGGTGCTAGCAGGGAATTCTCTGCCTGCCTTTCCCCAGTGCTCTGCAAGCTCTCCAGGACAACATAAAATCTGGGGCTCTGTGCTTTCTTTCGTTCTGAACAAGTGTTACTGTTTTCTGCACAAAAGCGATTCTGCGAAGCAATGTGAACACTTCTGCTTCCCAGGCACAGAGAAGGTGCTAGCAGGGAATTCTCTGCCTGCCTTTCCCCAGTGCTCTGCAAGCTCTCCAGGACAACATAAAATCTGGGGCTCTGTGCTTTCTTTCGTTCTGAACAAGTGTTACTGTTTTCTGCACAAAAGCGATTCTGCGAAGCAATGTGAACACTTCTGCTTCCCAGGCACAGAGAAGGTGCTAGCAGGGAATTCTCTGCCTGCCTTTCCCCAGTGCTCTGCAAGCTCTCCAGGACAACATAAAATCTGGGGCTCTGTGCTTTCTTTCGTTCTGAACAAGTGTTACTGTTTTCTGCACAAAAGCGATTCTGCGAAGCAATGTGAACACTTCTGCTTCCCAGGCACAGAGAAGGTGCTAGCAGGGAATTCTCTGCCTGCCTTTCCCCAGTGCTCTGCAAGCTCTCCAGGACAACATAAAATCTGGGGCTCTGTGCTTTCTTTCGTTCTGAACAAGTGTTACTGTTTTCTGCACAAAAGCGATTCTGCGAAGCAATGTGAACACTTCTGCTTCCCAGGCACAGAGAAGGTGCTAGCAGGGAATTCTCTGCCTGCCTTTCCCCAGTGCTCTGCAAGCTCTCCAGGACAACATAAAATCTGGGGCTCTGTGCTTTCTTTCGTTCTGAACAAGTGTTACTGTTTTCTGCACAAAAGCGATTCTGCGAAGCAATGTGAACACTTCTGCTTCCCAGGCACAGAGAAGGTGCTAGCAGGGAATTCTCTGCCTGCCTTTCCCCAGTGCTCTGCAAGCTCTCCAGGACAACATAAAATCTGGGGCTCTGTGCTTTCTTTCGTTCTGAACAAGTGTTACTGTTTTCTGCACAAAAGCGATTCTGCGAAGCAATGTGAACACTTCTGCTTCCCAGGCACAGAGAAGGTGCTAGCAGGGAATTCTCTGCCTGCCTTTCCCCAGTGCTCTGCAAGCTCTCCAGGACAACATAAAATCTGGGGCTCTGTGCTTTCTTTCGTTCTGAACAAGTGTTACTGTTTTCTGCACAAAAGCGATTCTGCGAAGCAATGTGAACACTTCTGCTTCCCAGGCACAGAGAAGGTGCTAGCAGGGAATTCTCTGCCTGCCTTTCCCCAGTGCTCTGCAAGCTCTCCAGGACAACATAAAATCTGGGGCTCTGTGCTTTCTTTCGTTCTGAACAAGTGTTACTGTTTTCTGCACAAAAGCGATTCTGCGAAGCAATGTGAACACTTCTGCTTCCCAGGCACAGAGAAGGTGCTAGCAGGGAATTCTCTGCCTGCCTTTCCCCAGTGCTCTGCAAGCTCTCCAGGACAACATAAAATCTGGGGCTCTGTGCTTTCTTTCGTTCTGAACAAGTGTTACTGTTTTCTGCACAAAAGCGATTCTGCGAAGCAATGTGAACACTTCTGCTTCCCAGGCACAGAGAAGGTGCTAGCAGGGAATTCTCTGCCTGCCTTTCCCCAGTGCTCTGCAAGCTCTCCAGGACAACATAAAATCTGGGGCTCTGTGCTTTCTTTCGTTCTGAACAAGTGTTACTGTTTTCTGCACAAAAGCGATTCTGCGAAGCAATGTGAACACTTCTGCTTCCCAGGCACAGAGAAGGTGCTAGCAGGGAATTCTCTGCCTGCCTTTCCCCAGTGCTCTGCAAGCTCTCCAGGACAACATAAAATCTGGGGCTCTGTGCTTTCTTTCGTTCTGAACAAGTGTTACTGTTTTCTGCACAAAAGCGATTCTGCGAAGCAATGTGAACACTTCTGCTTCCCAGGCACAGAGAAGGTGCTAGCAGGGAATTCTCTGCCTGCCTTTCCCCAGTGCTCTGCAAGCTCTCCAGGACAACATAAAATCTGGGGCTCTGTGCTTTCTTTCGTTCTGAACAAGTGTTACTGTTTTCTGCACAAAAGCGATTCTGCGAAGCAATGTGAACACTTCTGCTTCCCAGGCACAGAGAAGGTGCTAGCAGGGAATTCTCTGCCTGCCTTTCCCCAGTGCTCTGCAAGCTCTCCAGGACAACATAAAATCTGGGGCTCTGTGCTTTCTTTCGTTCTGAACAAGTGTTACTGTTTTCTGCACAAAAGCGATTCTGCGAAGCAATGTGAACACTTCTGCTTCCCAGGCACAGAGAAGGTGCTAGCAGGGAATTCTCTGCCTGCCTTTCCCCAGTGCTCTGCAAGCTCTCCAGGACAACATAAAATCTGGGGCTCTGTGCTTTCTTTCGTTCTGAACAAGTGTTACTGTTTTCTGCACAAAAGCGATTCTGCGAAGCAATGTGAACACTTCTGCTTCCCAGGCACAGAGAAGGTGCTAGCAGGGAATTCTCTGCCTGCCTTTCCCCAGTGCTCTGCAAGCTCTCCAGGACAACATAAAATCTGGGGCTCTGTGCTTTCTTTCGTTCTGAACAAGTGTTACTGTTTTCTGCACAAAAGCGATTCTGCGAAGCAATGTGAACACTTCTGCTTCCCAGGCACAGAGAAGGTGCTAGCAGGGAATTCTCTGCCTGCCTTTCCCCAGTGCTCTGCAAGCTCTCCAGGACAACATAAAATCTGGGGCTCTGTGCTTTCTTTCGTTCTGAACAAGTGTTACTGTTTTCTGCACAAAAGCGATTCTGCGAAGCAATGTGAACACTTCTGCTTCCCAGGCACAGAGAAGGTGCTAGCAGGGAATTCTCTGCCTGCCTTTCCCCAGTGCTCTGCAAGCTCTCCAGGACAACATAAAATCTGGGGCTCTGTGCTTTCTTTCGTTCTGAACAAGTGTTACTGTTTTCTGCACAAAAGCGATTCTGCGAAGCAATGTGAACACTTCTGCTTCCCAGGCACAGAGAAGGTGCTAGCAGGGAATTCTCTGCCTGCCTTTCCCCAGTGCTCTGCAAGCTCTCCAGGACAACATAAAATCTGGGGCTCTGTGCTTTCTTTCGTTCTGAACAAGTGTTACTGTTTTCTGCACAAAAGCGATTCTGCGAAGCAATGTGAACACTTCTGCTTCCCAGGCACAGAGAAGGTGCTAGCAGGGAATTCTCTGCCTGCCTTTCCCCAGTGCTCTGCAAGCTCTCCAGGACAACATAAAATCTGGGGCTCTGTGCTTTCTTTCGTTCTGAACAAGTGTTACTGTTTTCTGCACAAAAGCGATTCTGCGAAGCAATGTGAACACTTCTGCTTCCCAGGCACAGAGAAGGTGCTAGCAGGGAATTCTCTGCCTGCCTTTCCCCAGTGCTCTGCAAGCTCTCCAGGACAACATAAAATCTGGGGCTCTGTGCTTTCTTTCGTTCTGAACAAGTGTTACTGTTTTCTGCACAAAAGCGATTCTGCGAAGCAATGTGAACACTTCTGCTTCCCAGGCACAGAGAAGGTGCTAGCAGGGAATTCTCTGCCTGCCTTTCCCCAGTGCTCTGCAAGCTCTCCAGGACAACATAAAATCTGGGGCTCTGTGCTTTCTTTCGTTCTGAACAAGTGTTACTGTTTTCTGCACAAAAGCGATTCTGCGAAGCAATGTGAACACTTCTGCTTCCCAGGCACAGAGAAGGTGCTAGCAGGGAATTCTCTGCCTGCCTTTCCCCAGTGCTCTGCAAGCTCTCCAGGACAACATAAAATCTGGGGCTCTGTGCTTTCTTTCGTTCTGAACAAGTGTTACTGTTTTCTGCACAAAAGCGATTCTGCGAAGCAATGTGAACACTTCTGCTTCCCAGGCACAGAGAAGGTGCTAGCAGGGAATTCTCTGCCTGCCTTTCCCCAGTGCTCTGCAAGCTCTCCAGGACAACATAAAATCTGGGGCTCTGTGCTTTCTTTCGTTCTGAACAAGTGTTACTGTTTTCTGCACAAAAGCGATTCTGCGAAGCAATGTGAACACTTCTGCTTCCCAGGCACAGAGAAGGTGCTAGCAGGGAATTCTCTGCCTGCCTTTCCCCAGTGCTCTGCAAGCTCTCCAGGACAACATAAAATCTGGGGCTCTGTGCTTTCTTTCGTTCTGAACAAGTGTTACTGTTTTCTGCACAAAAGCGATTCTGCGAAGCAATGTGAACACTTCTGCTTCCCAGGCACAGAGAAGGTGCTAGCAGGGAATTCTCTGCCTGCCTTTCCCCAGTGCTCTGCAAGCTCTCCAGGACAACATAAAATCTGGGGCTCTGTGCTTTCTTTCGTTCTGAACAAGTGTTACTGTTTTCTGCACAAAAGCGATTCTGCGAAGCAATGTGAACACTTCTGCTTCCCAGGCACAGAGAAGGTGCTAGCAGGGAATTCTCTGCCTGCCTTTCCCCAGTGCTCTGCAAGCTCTCCAGGACAACATAAAATCTGGGGCTCTGTGCTTTCTTTCGTTCTGAACAAGTGTTACTGTTTTCTGCACAAAAGCGATTCTGCGAAGCAATGTGAACACTTCTGCTTCCCAGGCACAGAGAAGGTGCTAGCAGGGAATTCTCTGCCTGCCTTTCCCCAGTGCTCTGCAAGCTCTCCAGGACAACATAAAATCTGGGGCTCTGTGCTTTCTTTCGTTCTGAACAAGTGTTACTGTTTTCTGCACAAAAGCGATTCTGCGAAGCAATGTGAACACTTCTGCTTCCCAGGCACAGAGAAGGTGCTAGCAGGGAATTCTCTGCCTGCCTTTCCCCAGTGCTCTGCAAGCTCTCCAGGACAACATAAAATCTGGGGCTCTGTGCTTTCTTTCGTTCTGAACAAGTGTTACTGTTTTCTGCACAAAAGCGATTCTGCGAAGCAATGTGAACACTTCTGCTTCCCAGGCACAGAGAAGGTGCTAGCAGGGAATTCTCTGCCTGCCTTTCCCCAGTGCTCTGCAAGCTCTCCAGGACAACATAAAATCTGGGGCTCTGTGCTTTCTTTCGTTCTGAACAAGTGTTACTGTTTTCTGCACAAAAGCGATTCTGCGAAGCAATGTGAACACTTCTGCTTCCCAGGCACAGAGAAGGTGCTAGCAGGGAATTCTCTGCCTGCCTTTCCCCAGTGCTCTGCAAGCTCTCCAGGACAACATAAAATCTGGGGCTCTGTGCTTTCTTTCGTTCTGAACAAGTGTTACTGTTTTCTGCACAAAAGCGATTCTGCGAAGCAATGTGAACACTTCTGCTTCCCAGGCACAGAGAAGGTGCTAGCAGGGAATTCTCTGCCTGCCTTTCCCCAGTGCTCTGCAAGCTCTCCAGGACAACATAAAATCTGGGGCTCTGTGCTTTCTTTCGTTCTGAACAAGTGTTACTGTTTTCTGCACAAAAGCGATTCTGCGAAGCAATGTGAACACTTCTGCTTCCCAGGCACAGAGAAGGTGCTAGCAGGGAATTCTCTGCCTGCCTTTCCCCAGTGCTCTGCAAGCTCTCCAGGACAACATAAAATCTGGGGCTCTGTGCTTTCTTTCGTTCTGAACAAGTGTTACTGTTTTCTGCACAAAAGCGATTCTGCGAAGCAATGTGAACACTTCTGCTTCCCAGGCACAGAGAAGGTGCTAGCAGGGAATTCTCTGCCTGCCTTTCCCCAGTGCTCTGCAAGCTCTCCAGGACAACATAAAATCTGGGGCTCTGTGCTTTCTTTCGTTCTGAACAAGTGTTACTGTTTTCTGCACAAAAGCGATTCTGCGAAGCAATGTGAACACTTCTGCTTCCCAGGCACAGAGAAGGTGCTAGCAGGGAATTCTCTGCCTGCCTTTCCCCAGTGCTCTGCAAGCTCTCCAGGACAACATAAAATCTGGGGCTCTGTGCTTTCTTTCGTTCTGAACAAGTGTTACTGTTTTCTGCACAAAAGCGATTCTGCGAAGCAATGTGAACACTTCTGCTTCCCAGGCACAGAGAAGGTGCTAGCAGGGAATTCTCTGCCTGCCTTTCCCCAGTGCTCTGCAAGCTCTCCAGGACAACATAAAATCTGGGGCTCTGTGCTTTCTTTCGTTCTGAACAAGTGTTACTGTTTTCTGCACAAAAGCGATTCTGCGAAGCAATGTGAACACTTCTGCTTCCCAGGCACAGAGAAGGTGCTAGCAGGGAATTCTCTGCCTGCCTTTCCCCAGTGCTCTGCAAGCTCTCCAGGACAACATAAAATCTGGGGCTCTGTGCTTTCTTTCGTTCTGAACAAGTGTTACTGTTTTCTGCACAAAAGCGATTCTGCGAAGCAATGTGAACACTTCTGCTTCCCAGGCACAGAGAAGGTGCTAGCAGGGAATTCTCTGCCTGCCTTTCCCCAGTGCTCTGCAAGCTCTCCAGGACAACATAAAATCTGGGGCTCTGTGCTTTCTTTCGTTCTGAACAAGTGTTACTGTTTTCTGCACAAAAGCGATTCTGCGAAGCAATGTGAACACTTCTGCTTCCCAGGCACAGAGAAGGTGCTAGCAGGGAATTCTCTGCCTGCCTTTCCCCAGTGCTCTGCAAGCTCTCCAGGACAACATAAAATCTGGGGCTCTGTGCTTTCTTTCGTTCTGAACAAGTGTTACTGTTTTCTGCACAAAAGCGATTCTGCGAAGCAATGTGAACACTTCTGCTTCCCAGGCACAGAGAAGGTGCTAGCAGGGAATTCTCTGCCTGCCTTTCCCCAGTGCTCTGCAAGCTCTCCAGGACAACATAAAATCTGGGGCTCTGTGCTTTCTTTCGTTCTGAACAAGTGTTACTGTTTTCTGCACAAAAGCGATTCTGCGAAGCAATGTGAACACTTCTGCTTCCCAGGCACAGAGAAGGTGCTAGCAGGGAATTCTCTGCCTGCCTTTCCCCAGTGCTCTGCAAGCTCTCCAGGACAACATAAAATCTGGGGCTCTGTGCTTTCTTTCGTTCTGAACAAGTGTTACTGTTTTCTGCACAAAAGCGATTCTGCGAAGCAATGTGAACACTTCTGCTTCCCAGGCACAGAGAAGGTGCTAGCAGGGAATTCTCTGCCTGCCTTTCCCCAGTGCTCTGCAAGCTCTCCAGGAGAACATAAAATCTGGGGCTCTGTGCTTTCTTTCGTTCTGAACAAGTGTTAGTGTTTTCTGCACAAAAGCGATTCTGCGAAGCAATGTGAACACTTCTGCTTCCCAGGCACAGAGAAGGTGCTAGCAGGGAATTCTCTGCCTGCCTTTCCCCAGTGCTCTGCAAGCTCTCCAGGACAACATAAAATCTGGGGCTCTGTGCTTTCTTTCGTTCTGAACAAGTGTTAGTGTTTTCTGCACAAAAGCGATTCTGCGAAGCAATGTGAACACTTCTGCTTCCGGTGCTAGCAGGGAATTCTCTGCCTGCCTTTCCCCAGTGCTCTGCAAGCTCTCCAGGACAACAGCAAATCTGGGGCTCTGTGCTTTCTTTCGTTCTGAACAAGTGTTACTGTTTTCTGCACAAAAGCGATTCTGCGAAGCAATGTGAACACTTCTGCTTCCCAGGCACAGAGAAGGTGCTAGCAGGGAATTCTCTGCCTGCCTTTCCCCAGTGCTCTGCAAGCTCTCCAGGACAACAGCAAATCTGGGGCTCTGTGATTCCTTTCGTTCTGAACAAGTGTTACTGTTTTCTGCACAAAAGCGATTCTGCGAAGCAGTGTGAACAGGCACAGAGAAGGTGCTAGCAGGGAATTCTCTGCCTGCCTTTCCCCAGTGCTCTGCAAGCTCTCCAGGACAACATAAAATCTGGGGCTCTGTGCTTTCTTTCGTTCTGAACAAGTGTTACTGTTTTCTGCACAAAAGCGATTCTGCGAAGCAATGTGAACACTTCTGCTTCCCAGGCACAGAGAAGGTGCTAGCAGGGAATTCTCTGCCTGCCTTTCCCCAGTGCTCTGCAAGCTCTCCAGGACAACAGCAAATCTGGGGCTCTGTGCTTTCTTTCGTTCTGAACAAGTGTTACTGTTTTCTGCACAAAAGCGATTCTGCGAAGCAATGTGAACACTTCTGCTTCCCAGGCACAGAGAAGGTGCTAGCAGGGAATTCTCTGCCTGCCTTTCCCCAGTGCTCTGCAAGCTCTCCAGGACAACATAAAATCTGGGGCTCTGTGCTTTCTTTCGTTCTGAACAAGTGTTAGTGTTTTCTGCACAAAAGCGATTCTGCGAAGCAATGTGAACACTTCTGCTTCCCAGGCACAGAGAAGGTGCTAGCAGGGAATTCTCTGCCTGCCTTTCCCCAGTGCTCTGCAAGCTCTCCACGACAACATAAAATCTGGGGCTCTGTGCTTTCTTTCGTTCTGAACAAGTGTTACTGTTTTCTGCACAAAAGCGATTCTGCGAAGCAATGTGAACACTTCTGCTTCCCAGGCACAGAGAAGGTGCTAGCAGGGAATTCTCTGCCTGCCTTTCCCCAGTGCTCTGCAAGCTCTCCAGGACAACATAAAATCTGGGGCTCTGTGCTTTCTTTCGTTCTGAACAAGTGTTACTGTTTTCTGCACAAAAGCGATTCTGCGAAGCAATGTGAACACTTCTGCTTCCCAGGCACAGAGAAGGTGCTAGCAGGGAATTCTCTGCCTGCCTTTCCCCAGTGCTCTGCAAGCTCTCCAGGACAACATAAAATCTGGGGCTCTGTGCTTTCTTTCGTTCTGAACAAGTGTTACTGTTTTCTGCACAAAAGCGATTCTGCCAAGCAATGTGAACACTTCTGCTTCCCAGGCACAGAGAAGGTGCTAGCAGGGAATTCTCTGCCTGCCTTTCCCCAGTGCTCTGCAAGCTCTCCAGGACAACATAAAATCTGGGGCTCTGTGCTTTCTTTCGTTCTGAACAAGTGTTACTGTTTTCTGCACAAAAGCGATTCTGCGAAGCAATGTGAACACTTCTGCTTCCCAGGCACAGAGAAGGTGCTAGCAGGGAATTCTCTGCCTGCCTTTCCCCAGTGCTCTGCAAGCTCTCCAGGACAACAGCAAATCTGGGGCTCTGTGATTCCTTTCGTTCTGAACAAGTGTTACTGTTTTCTGCACAAAAGCGATTCTGCGAAGCAGTGTGAACAGGCACAGAGAAGGTGCTAGCAGGGAATTCTCTGCCTGCCTTTCCCCAGTGCTCTGCAAGCTCTCCAGGACAACATAAAATCTGGGGCTCTGTGCTTTCTTTCGTTCTGAACAAGTGTTACTGTTTTCTGCACAAAAGCGATTCTGCGAAGCAATGTGAACACTTCTGCTTCCCAGGCACAGAGAAGGTGCTAGCAGGGAATTCTCTGCCTGCCTTTCCCCAGTGCTCTGCAAGCTCTCCAGGACAACAGCAAATCTGGGCTCTGTGCTTTCTTTCGTTCTGAACAAGTGTTACTGTTTTCTGCACAAAAGCGATTCTGCGAAGCAATGTGAACACTTCTGCTTCCCAGGCACAGAGAAGGTGCTAGCAGGGAATTCTCTGCCTGCCTTTCCCCAGTGCTCTGCAAGCTCTCCAGGACAACATAAAATCTGGGGCTCTGTGCTTTCTTTCGTTCTGAACAAGTGTTAGTGTTTTCTGCACAAAAGCGATTCTGCGAAGCAATGTGAACACTTCTGCTTCCCAGGCACAGAGAAGGTGCTAGCAGGGAATTCTCTGCCTGCCTTTCCCCAGTGCTCTGCAAGCTCTCCACGACAACATAAAATCTGGGGCTCTGTGCTTTCTTTCGTTCTGAACAAGTGTTACTGTTTTCTGCACAAAAGCGATTCTGCGAAGCAATGTGAACACTTCTGCTTCCCAGGCACAGAGAAGGTGCTAGCAGGGAATTCTCTGCCTGCCTTTCCCCAGTGCTCTGCAAGCTCTCCAGGACAACATAAAATCTGGGGCTCTGTGCTTTCTTTCGTTCTGAACAAGTGTTACTGTTTTCTGCACAAAAGCGATTCTGCGAAGCAATGTGAACACTTCTGCTTCCCAGGCACAGAGAAGGTGCTAGCAGGGAATTCTCTGCCTGCCTTTCCCCAGTGCTCTGCAAGCTCTCCAGGACAACATAAAATCTGGGGCTCTGTGCTTTCTTTCGTTCTGAACAAGTGTTACTGTTTTCTGCACAAAAGCGATTCTGCGAAGCAATGTGAACACTTCTGCTTCCCAGGCACAGAGAAGGTGCTAGCAGGGAATTCTCTGCCTGCCTTTCCCCAGTGCTCTGCAAGCTCTCGAGGACAACAGCAAATCTGGGGCTCTGTGCTTTCATTCGTTCTGAACAAGTGTTACTGTTTTCTGCACAAAAGCGATTCTGCGAAGCAATGTGAACACTTCTGCTTCCCAGGCACAGAGAAGGTGCTAGCAGGGAATTCTCTGCCTGCCTTTCCCCAGTGCTCTGCAAGCTCTCCAGGACAACATAAAATCTGGGGCTCTGTGCTTTCTTTTGTTCTGAACAAGTGTTACTGTTTTCTGCACAAAAGCGATTCTGCGAAGCAATGTGAACACTTCTGCTTCCCAGGCACAGAGAAGGTGCTAGCAGGGAATTCTCTGCCTGCCTTTCCCCAGTGCTCTGCAAGCTCTCCAGGACAACATAAAATCTGGGGCTCTGTGCTTTCTTTCGTTCTGAACAAGTGTTACTGTTTTCTGCACAAAAGCGATTCTGCGAAGCAATGTGAACACTTCTGCTTCCCAGGCACAGAGAAGGTGCTAGCAGGGAATTCTCTGCCTGCCTTTCCCCGGTGCTCTGCAAGCTCTCCAGGACAACATAAAATCTGGGGCTCTGTGCTTTCTTTCGTTCTGAACAAGTGTTACTGTTTTCTGCACAAAAGCGATTCTGCGAAGCAATGTGAACACTTCTGCTTCCCAGGCACAGAGAAGGTGCTAGCAGGGAATTCTCTGCCTGCCTTTCCCCAGTGCTCTGCAAGCTCTCCAGGACAACATAAAATCTGGGGCTCTGTGCTTTCTTTCGTTCTGAACAAGTGTTACTGTTTTCTGCACAAAAGCGATTCTGCCAAGCAATGTGACAGGCACAGAGAAGGTGCTAGCAGGGAATTCTCTGCCTGCCTTTCCCCAGTGCTCTGCAAGCTCTCCAGGACAACATAAAATCTGGGGCTCTGTGCTTTCTTTCGTTCTGAACAAGTGTTACTGTTTTCTGCACAAAAGCGATTCTGCGAAGCAATGTGAACACTTCTGCTTCCCAGGCACAGAGAAGGTGCTAGCAGGGAATTCTCTGCCTGCCCTTCCCCAGTGCTCTGCAAGCTCTCCAGGACAACATAAAATCTGGGGCTCTGTGCTTTCTTTCGTTCTGAACAAGTGTTACTGTTTTCTGCACAAAAGCGATTCTGCGAAGCAATGTGAACACTTCTGCTTCCCAGGCACAGAGAAGGTGCTAGCAGGGAATTCTCTGCCTGCCTTTCCCCAGTGCTCTGCAAGCTCTCCAGGACAACATAAAATCTGGGGCTCTGTGCTTTCTTTCGTTCTGAACAAGTGTTACTGTTTTCTGCACAAAAGCGATTCTGCGAAGCAATGTGAACACTTCTGCTTCCCAGGCACAGAGAAGGTGCTAGCAGGGAATTCTCTGCCTGCCTTTCCCCAGTGCTCTGCAAGCTCTCCAGGACAACATAAAATCTGGGGCTCTGTGCTTTCTTTCGTTCTGAACAAGTGTTACTGTTTTCTGCACAAAAGCGATTCTGCGAAGCAATGTGAACACTTCTGCTTCCCAGGCACAGAGAAGGTGCTAGCAGGGAATTCTCTGCCTGCCTTTCCCCAGTGCTCTGCAAGCTCTCCAGGACAACATAAAATCTGGGGCTCTGTGCTTTCTTTCGTTCTGAACAAGTGTTAGTGTTTTCTGCACAAAAGCGATTCTGCGAAGCAATGTGAACAGGCACAGAGAAGGTGCTAGCAGGGAATTCTCTGCCTGCCTTTCCCCAGTGCTCTGCAAGCTCTCCAGGACAACAGCAAATCTGGGGCTCTGTGCTTTCTTTCGTTCTGAACAAGTGTTACTGTTTTCTGCACAAAAGCGATTCTGCGAAGCAATGTGAACACTTCTGCTTCCCAGGCACAGAGAAGGTGCTAGCAGGGAATTCTCTGCCTGCCTTTCCCCAGTGCTCTGCAAGCTCTCCAGGACAACAGCAAATCTGGGGCTCTGTGATTCCTTTCGTTCTGAACAAGTGTTACTGTTTTCTGCACAAAAGCGATTCTGCCAAGCAATGTGAACACTTCTGCTTCCCAGGCACAGAGAGGGTGCTAGCAGGGAATTCTCTGCCTGCCTTTCCCCAGTGCTCTGCAAGCTCTCCAGGACAACAGCAAATCTGGGGCTCTGTGCTTTCTTTCGTTCTGAACAAGTGTTACTGTTTTCTGCACAAAAGCGATTCTGCGAAGCAATGTGAACACTTCTGCTTCCCAGGCACAGAGAAGGTGCTAGCAGGGAATTCTCTGCCTGCCTTTCCCCAGTGCTCTGCAAGCTCTCCAGGACAACATAAAATCTGGGGCTCTGTGCTTTCTTTCGTTCTGAACAAGTGTTAGTGTTTTCTGCACAAAAGCGATTCTGCGAAGCAATGTGAACACTTCTGCTTCCCAGGCACAGAGAAGGTGCTAGCAGGGAATTCTCTGCCTGCCTTTCCCCAGTGCTCTGCAAGCTCTCCACGACAACATAAAATCTGGGGCTCTGTGCTTTCTTTCGTTCTGAACAAGTGTTACTGTTTTCTGCACAAAAGCGATTCTGCGAAGCAATGTGAACACTTCTGCTTCCCAGGCACAGAGAAGATGCTAGCAGGGAATTCTCTGCCTGCCTTTCCCCAGTGCTCTGCAAGCTCTCCAGGACAACATAAAATCTGGGGCTCTGTGCTTTCTTTCGTTCTGAACAAGTGTTACTGTTTTCTGCACAAAAGCGATTCTGCGAAGCAATGTGAACACTTCTGCTTCCCAGGCACAGAGAAGGTGCTAGCAGGGAATTCTCTGCCTGCCTTTCCCCAGTGCTCTGCAAGCTCTCCAGGACAACAGCAAATCTGGGGCTCTGTGCTTTCTTTCGTTCTGAACAAGTGTTACTGTTTTCTGCACAAAAGCGATTCTGCGAAGCAATGTGAACACTTCTGCTTCCCAGGCACAGAGAAGGTGCTAGCAGGGAATTCTCTGCCTGCCTTTCCCCAGTGCTCTGCAAGCTCTCCAGGACAACATAAAATCTGGGGCTCTGTGCTTTCTTTCGTTCTGAACAAGTGTTACTGTTTTCTGCACAAAAGCGATTCTGCGAAGCAATGTGAACACTTCTGCTTCCCAGGCACAGAGAAGGTGCTAGCAGGGAATTCTCTGCCTGCCTTTCCCCAGTGCTCTGCAAGCTCTCCAGGACAACATAAAATCTGGGGCTCTGTGCTTTCTTTCGTTCTGAACAAGTGTTAGTGTTTTCTGCACAAAAGCGATTCTGCGAAGCAATGTGAACACTTCTGCTTCCCAGGCACAGAGAAGGTGCTAGCAGGGAATTCTCTGCCTGCCTTTCCCCGGTGCTCTGCAAGCTCTCCAGGACAACATAAAATCTGGGGCTCTGTGCTTTCTTTCGTTCTGAACAAGTGTTACTGTTTTCTGCACAAAAGCGATTCTGCGAAGCAATGTGAACACTTCTGCTTCCCAGGCACAGAGAAGGTGCTAGCAGGGAATTCTCTGCCTGCCCTTCCCCAGTGCTCTGCAAGCTCTCCAGGACAACATAAAATCTGGGGCTCTGTGCTTTCTTTCGTTCTGAACAAGTGTTACTGTTTTCTGCACAAAAGCGATTCTGCCAAGCAATGTGACAGGCACAGAGAAGGTGCTAGCAGGGAATTCTCTGCCTGCCTTTCCCCAGTGCTCTGCAAGCTCTCCAGGACAACATAAAATCTGGGGCTCTGTGCTTTCTTTCGTTCTGAACAAGTGTTACTGTTTTCTGCACAAAAGCGATTCTGCGAAGCAATGTGAACACTTCTGCTTCCCAGGCACAGAGAAGGTGCTAGCAGGGAATTCTCTGCCTGCCCTTCCCCAGTGCTCTGCAAGCTCTCCAGGACAACATAAAATCTGGGGCTCTGTGCTTTCTTTCGTTCTGAACAAGTGTTAGTGTTTTCTGCACAAAAGCGATTCTGCGAAGCAATGTGAACACTTCTGCTTCCCAGGCACAGAGAAGGTGCTAGCAGGGAATTCTCTGCCTGCCTTTCCCCAGTGCTCTGCAAGCTCTCCAGGACAACATAAAATCTGGGGCTCTGTGCTTTCTTTCGTTCTGAACAAGTGTTACTGTTTTCTGCACAAAAGCGATTCTGCGAAGCAATGTGAACACTTCTGCTTCCCAGGCACAGAGAAGGTGCTAGCAGGGAATTCTCTGCCTGCCTTTCCCCAGTGCTCTGCAAGCTCTCCAGGACAACATAAAATCTGGGGCTCTGTGCTTTCTTTCGTTCTGAACAAGTGTTACTGTTTTCTGCACAAAAGCGATTCTGCGAAGCAATGTGAACACTTCTGCTTCCCAGGCACAGAGAAGGTGCTAGCAGGGAATTCTCTGCCTGCCTTTCCCCAGTGCTCTGCAAGCTCTCCAGGACAACATAAAATCTGGGGCTCTGTGCTTTCTTTCGTTCTGAACAAGTGTTACTGTTTTCTGCACAAAAGCGATTCTGCGAAGCAATGTGAACACTTCTGCTTCCCAGGCACAGAGAAGGTGCTAGCAGGGAATTCTCTGCCTGCCTTTCCCCAGTGCTCTGCAAGCTCTCCAGGACAACAGCAAATCTGGGGCTCTGTGCTTTCTTTCGTTCTGAACAAGTGTTACTGTTTTCTGCACAAAAGCGATTCTGCGAAGCAATGTGAACACTTCTGCTTCCCAGGCACAGAGAAGGTGCTAGCAGGGAATTCTCTGCCTGCCTTTCCCCAGTGCTCTGCAAGCTCTCCAGGACAACATAAAATCTGGGGCTCTGTGCTTTCTTTCGTTCTGAACAAGTGTTACTGTTTTCTGCACAAAAGCGATTCTGCGAAGCAATGTGAACACTTCTGCTTCCCAGGCACAGAGAAGGTGCTAGCAGGGAATTCTCTGCCTGCCTTTCCCCAGTGCTCTGCAAGCTCTCCAGGACAACATAAAATCTGGGGCTCTGTGCTTTCTTTCGTTCTGAACAAGTGTTACTGTTTTCTGCACAAAAGCGATTCTGCGAAGCAATGTGAACACTTCTGCTTCCCAGGCACAGAGAAGGTGCTAGCAGGGAATTCTCTGCCTGCCTTTCCCCGGTGCTCTGCAAGCTCTCCAGGACAACATAAAATCTGGGGCTCTGTGCTTTCTTTCGTTCTGAACAAGTGTTACTGTTTTCTGCACAAAAGCGATTCTGCGAAGCAATGTGAACACTTCTGCTTCCCAGGCACAGAGAAGGTGCTAGCAGGGAATTCTCTGCCTGCCTTTCCCCAGTGCTCTGCAAGCTCTCCAGGACAACATAAAATCTGGGGCTCTGTGCTTTCTTTCGTTCTGAACAAGTGTTACTGTTTTCTGCACAAAAGCGATTCTGCCAAGCAATGTGACAGGCACAGAGAAGGTGCTAGCAGGGAATTCTCTGCCTGCCTTTCCCCAGTGCTCTGCAAGCTCTCCAGGACAACATAAAATCTGGGGCTCTGTGCTTTCTTTCGTTCTGAACAAGTGTTACTGTTTTCTGCACAAAAGCGATTCTGCGAAGCAATGTGAACACTTCTGCTTCCCAGGCACAGAGAAGGTGCTAGCAGGGAATTCTCTGCCTGCCCTTCCCCAGTGCTCTGCAAGCTCTCCAGGACAACATAAAATCTGGGGCTCTGTGCTTTCTTTCGTTCTGAACAAGTGTTACTGTTTTCTGCACAAAAGCGATTCTGCGAAGCAATGTGAACACTTCTGCTTCCCAGGCACAGAGAAGGTGCTAGCAGGGAATTCTCTGCCTGCCTTTCCCCAGTGCTCTGCAAGCTCTCCAGGACAACATAAAATCTGGGGCTCTGTGCTTTCTTTCGTTCTGAACAAGTGTTACTGTTTTCTGCACAAAAGCGATTCTGCGAAGCAATGTGAACACTTCTGCTTCCCAGGCACAGAGAAGGTGCTAGCAGGGAATTCTCTGCCTGCCTTTCCCCAGTGCTCTGCAAGCTCTCCAGGACAACATAAAATCTGGGGCTCTGTGCTTTCTTTCGTTCTGAACAAGTGTTACTGTTTTCTGCACAAAAGCGATTCTGCGAAGCAATGTGAACACTTCTGCTTCCCAGGCACAGAGAAGGTGCTAGCAGGGAATTCTCTGCCTGCCTTTCCCCAGTGCTCTGCAAGCTCTCCAGGACAACATAAAATCTGGGGCTCTGTGCTTTCTTTCTTTCTCTACAAGTGTTAGTGTTTTCTGCACAAAAGCGATTCTGCGAAGCAATGTGAACAGGCACAGAGAAGGTGCTAGCAGGGAATTCTCTGCCTGCCTTTCCCCAGTGCTCTGCAAGCTCTCCAGGACAACAGCAAATCTGGGGCTCTGTGCTTTCTTTCGTTCTGAACAAGTGTTACTGTTTTCTGCACAAAAGCGATTCTGCGAAGCAATGTGAACACTTCTGCTTCCCAGGCACAGAGAAGGTGCTAGCAGGGAATTCTCTGCCTGCCTTTCCCCAGTGCTCTGCAAGCTCTCCAGGACAACAGCAAATCTGGGGCTCTGTGATTCCTTTCGTTCTGAACAAGTGTTAGTGTTTTCTGCACAAAAGCGATTCTGCGAAGCAGTGTGAACAGGCACAGAGAAGGTGCTAGCAGGGAATTCTCTGCCTGCCTTTCCCCAGTGCTCTGCAAGCTCTCCAGGACAACAGCAAATCTGGGGCTCTGTGCTTTCTTTCGTTCTGAACAAGTGTTACTGTTTTCTGCACAAAAACGATTCTGCGAAGCAATGTGAACACTTCTGCTTCCCAGGCACAGAGAAGGTGCTAGCAGGGAATTCTCTGCCTGCCTTTCCCCAGTGCTCTGCAAGCTCTCCAGGACAACATAAAATCTGGGGCTCTGTGCTTTCTTTTGTTCTGAACAAGTGTTACTGTTTTCTGCACAAAAGCGATTCTGCGAAGCAATGTGAACACTTCTGCTTCCCAGGCACAGAGAAGGTGCTAGCAGGGAATTCTCTGCCTGCCTTTCCCCAGTGCTCTGCAAGCTCTCCAGGACAACATAAAATCTGGGGCTCTGTGCTTTCTTTCGTTCTGAACAAGTGTTAGTGTTTTCTGCACAAAAGCGATTCTGCGAAGCAATGTGAACACTTCTGCTTCCCAGGCACAGAGAAGGTGCTAGCAGGGAATTCTCTGCCTGCCTTTCCCCAGTGCTCTGCAAGCTCTCCAGGACAACAGTAAATCTGGGGCTCTGTGCTTTCTTTTGTTCTGAACAAGTGTTACTGTTTTCTGCACAAAAGCGATTCTGCGAAGCAATGTGAACACTTCTGCTTCCCAGGCACAGAGAAGGTGCTAGCAGGGAATTCTCTGCCTGCCTTTCCCCAGTGCTCTACAAGCTCTCCAGGACAACATAAAATCTGGGGCTCTGTGCTTTCTTTCGTTCTCTACAAGTGTTAGTGTTTTCTGCACAAAAGCGATTCTGCGAAGCAATGTGAACAGGCACAGAGAAGGTGCTAGCAGGGAATTCTCTGCCTGCCTTTCCCCAGTGCTCTGCAAGCTCTCCAGGACAACAGCAAATCTGGGGCTCTGTGCTTTCTTTCGTTCTGAACAAGTGTTACTGTTTTCTGCACAAAAGCGATTCTGCGAAGCAATGTGAACACTTCTGCTTCCCAGGCACAGAGAAGGTGCTAGCAGGGAATTCTCTGCCTGCCTTTCCCCAGTGCTCTTCAAGCTCTCCAGGACAACATAAAATCTGGGGCTCTGTGCTTTCTTTCGTTCTGAACAAGTGTTAGTGTTTTCTGCACAAAAGCGATTCTGCGAAGCAGTGTGAACAGGCACAGAGAAGGTGCTAGCAGGGAATTCTCTGCCTGCCTTTCCCCAGTGCTCTGCAAGCTCTCCAGGACAACAGCAAATCTGGGGCTCTGTGCTTTCTTTCGTTCTGAACAAGTGTTACTGTTTTCTGCACAAAAGCGATTCTGCGAAGCAATGTGAACACTTCTGCTTCCCAGGCACAGAGAAAGTGCTAGCAGGGAATTCTCTGCCTGCCTTTCCCCAGTGCTCTGCAAGCTCTCCAGGACAACATAAAATCTGGGGCTCTGTGCTTTCTTTCGTTCTGAACAAGTGTTACTGTTTTCTGCACAAAAGCGATTCTGCGAAGCAATGTGAACAGGCACAGAGAAGGTGCTAGCAGGGAATTCTCTGCCTGCCTTTCCCCAGTGCTCTGCAAGCTCTCCAGGACAACAGCAAATCTGGGGCTCTGTGCTTTCATTCGTTCTGAACAAGTGTTACTGTTTTCTGCACAAAAACGATTCTGCGAAGCAATGTGAACACTTCTGCTTCCCAGGCACAGAGAAGGTGCTAGCAGGGAATTCTCTGCCTGCCTTTCCCCAGTGCTCTGCAAGCTCTCCAGGACAACAGCAAATCTGGGGCTCTGTGCTTTCTTTCGTTCTGAACAAGTGTTACTGTTTTCTGCACAAAAGCGATTCTGCGAAGCAATGTGAACACTTCTGCTTCCCAGGCACAGAGAAGGTGCTAGCAGGGAATTCTCTGCCTGCCTTTCCCCAGTGCTCTGCAAGCTCTCCAGGACAACATAAAATCTGGGGCTCTGTGCTTTCTTTTGTTCTGAACAAGTGTTACTGTTTTCTGCACAAAAGCGATTCTGCGAAGCAATGTGAACACTTCTGCTTCCCAGGCACAGAGAAGGTGCTAGCAGGGAATTCTCTGCCTGCCTTTCCCCAGTGCTCTGCAAGCTCTCCAGGACAACATAAAATCTGGGGCTCTGTGCTTTCTTTCGTTCTGAACAAGTGTTACTGTTTTCTGCACAAAAGCGATTCTGCGAAGCAATGTGAACACTTCTGCTTCCCAGGCACAGAGAAGGTGCTAGCAGGGAATTCTCTGCCTGCCTTTCCCCAGTGCTCTGCAAGCTCTCCAGGACAACAGTAAATCTGGGGCTCTGTGCTTTCTTTTGTTCTGAACAAGTGTTACTGTTTTCTGCACAAAAGCGATTCTGCGAAGCAATGTGAACACTTCTGCTTCCCAGGCACAGAGAAGGTGCTAGCAGGGAATTCTCTGCCTGCCTTTCCCCAGTGCTCTACAAGCTCTCCAGGACAACATAAAATCTGGGGCTCTGTGCTTTCTTTCGTTCTCTACAAGTGTTAGTGTTTTCTGCACAAAAGCGATTCTGCGAAGCAATGTGAACAGGCACAGAGAAGGTGCTAGCAGGGAATTCTCTGCCTGCCTTTCCCCAGTGCTCTGCAAGCTCTCCAGGACAACAGCAAATCTGGGGCTCTGTGCTTTCTTTCGTTCTGAACAAGTGTTAGTGTTTTCTGCACAAAAGCGATTCTGCGAAGCAATGTGAACACTTCTGCTTCCCAGGCACAGAGAAGGTGCTAGCAGGGAATTCTCTGCCTGCCTTTCCCCAGTGCTCTGCAAGCTCTCCAGGACAACATAAAATCTGGGGCTCTGTGCTTTCTTTCGTTCTGAACAAGTGTTAGTGTTTTCAGCACAAAAGCGATTCTGCGAAGCAGTGTGAACAGGCACAGAGAAGGTGCTAGCAGGGAATTCTCTGCCTGCCTTTCCCCAGTGCTCTGCAAGCTCTCCAGGACAACAGCAAATCTGGGGCTCTGTGCTTTCTTTCGTTCTGAACAAGTGTTACTGTTTTCTGCACAAAAGCGATTCTGCGAAGCAATGTGAACACTTCTGCTTCCCAGGCACAGAGAAAGTGCTAGCAGGGAATTCTCTGCCTGCCTTTCCCCAGTGCTCTGCAAGCTCTCCAGGACAACATAAAATCTGGGGCTCTGTGCTTTCTTTCGTTCTGAACAAGTGTTACTGTTTTCTGCACAAAAGCGATTCTGCGAAGCAATGTGAACAGGCACAGAGAAGGTGCTAGCAGGGAATTCTCTGCCTGCCTTTCCCCAGTGCTCTGCAAGCTCTCCAGGACAACAGCAAATCTGGGGCTCTGTGCTTTCATTCGTTCTGAACAAGTGTTACTGTTTTCTGCACAAAAACGATTCTGCGAAGCAATGTGAACACTTCTGCTTCCCAGGCACAGAGAAGGTGCTAGCAGGGAATTCTCTGCCTGCCTTTCCCCAGTGCTCTGCAAGCTCTCCAGGACAACAGCAAATCTGGGGCTCTGTGCTTTCTTTCGTTCTGAACAAGTGTTAGTGTTTTCTGCACAAAAGCGATTCTGCGAAGCAATGTGAACACTTCTGCTTCCCAGGCACAGAGAAGGTGCTAGCAGGGAATTCTCTGCCTGCCTTTCCCCAGTGCTCTGCAAGCTCTCCAGGACAACATAAAATCTGGGGCTCTGTGCTTTCTTTCGTTCTGAACAAGTGTTACTGTTTTCTGCACAAAAGCGATTCTGCGAAGCAATGTGAACACTTCTGCTTCCCAGGCACAGAGAAGGTGCTAGCAGGGAATTCTCTGCCTGCCTTTCCCCAGTGCTCTGCAAGCTCTCCAGGACAACATAAAATCTGGGGCTCTGTGCTTTCTTTCGTTCTGAACAAGTGTTACTGTTTTCTGCACAAAAGCGATTCTGCGAAGCAATGTGAACACTTCTGCTTCCCAGGCACAGAGAAGGTGCTAGCAGGGAATTCTCTGCCTGCCTTTCCCCAGTGCTCTGCAAGCTCTCCAGGACAACATAAAATCTGGGGCTCTGTGCTTTCTTTCGTTCTGAACAAGTGTTAGTGTTTTCTGCACAAAAGCGATTCTGCGAAGCAATGTGAACACTTCTGCTTCCCAGGCACAGAGAAGGTGCTAGCAGGGAATTCTCTGCCTGCCTTTCCCCAGTGCTCTGCAAGCTCTCCAGGACAACAGCAAATCTGGGGCTCTGTGCTTTCTTTCGTTCTGAACAAGTGTTACTGTTTTCTGCACAAAAGCGATTCTGCGAAGCAATGTGAACACTTCTGCTTCCCAGGCACAGAGAAGGTGCTAGCAGGGAATTCTCTGCCTGCCTTTCCCCAGTGCTCTGCAAGCTCTCCAGGACAACAGCAAATCTGGGGCTCTGTGCTTTCTTTCGTTCTGAACAAGTGTTACTGTTTTCTGCACAAAAGCGATTCTGCGAAGCAATGGGAACACTTCTGCTTCCCAGGCACAGAGAAGGTGCTAGCAGGGAATTCTCTGCCTGCCTTTCCCCAGTGCTCTGCAAGCTCTCCAGGACAACATAAAATCTGGGGCTCTGTGCTTTCTTTCGTTCTGAACAAGTGTTACTGTTTTCTGCACAAAAGCGATTCTGCGAAGCAATGTGAACACTTCTGCTTCCCAGGCACAGAGAAGGTGCTAGCAGGGAATTCTCTGCCTGCCTTTCCCCAGTGCTCTGCAAGCTCTCCAGGACAACATAAAATCTGGGGCTCTGTGCTTTCTTTCGTTCTGAACAAGTGTTACTGTTTTCTGCACAAAAGCGATTCTGCGAAGCAATGTGAACACTTCTGCTTCCCAGGCACAGAGAAGGTGCTAGCAGGGAATTCTCTGCCTGCCTTTCCCCAGTGCTCTGCAAGCTCTCCAGGACAACATAAAATCTGGGGCTCTGTGCTTTCTTTTGTTCTGAACAAGTGTTACTGTTTTCTGCACAAAAGCGATTCTGCGAAGCAGTGTGAACAGGCACAGAGAAGGTGCTAGCAGGGAATTCTCTGCCTGCTTTTCCCCAGTGCTCTGCAAGCTCTCCAGGACAACAGCAGATCTGGGGCTCTGTGCTTTCTTTCGTTCTGAACAAGTGTTAGTGTTTTCTGCACAAAAGCGATTCTGCGAAGCAATGTGAACACTTCTGCTTCCCAGGCACAGAGAAGGTGCTAGCAGGGAATTCTCTGCCTGCCTTTCCCCAGTGCTCTGCAAGCTCTCCAGGACAACATAAAATCTGGGGCTCTGTGCTTTCTTTCGTTCTGAACAAGTGTTACTGTTTTCTGCACAAAAGCGATTCTGCGAAGCAATGTGAACACTTCTGCTTCCCAGGCACAGAGAAGGTGCTAGCAGGGAATTCTCTGCCTGCCTTTCCCCAGTGCTCTGCAAGCTCTCCAGGACAACATAAAATCTGGGGCTCTGTGCTTTCTTTCGTTCTGAACAAGTGTTACTGTTTTCTGCACAAAAGCGATTCTGCGAAGCAATGTGAACACTTCTGCTTCCCAGGCACAGAGAAGGTGCTAGCAGGGAATTCTCTGCCTGCCTTTCCCCAGTGCTCTGCAAGCTCTCCAGGACAACATAAAATCTGGGGCTCTGTGCTTTCTTTCGTTCTGAACAAGTGTTAGTGTTTTCTGCACAAAAGCGATTCTGCGAAGCAATGTGAACACTTCTGCTTCCCAGGCACAGAGAAGGTGCTAGCAGGGAATTCTATGCCTGCCTTTCCCCAGTGCTCTGCAAGCTCTCCAGGACAACAGCAAATCTGGGGCTCTGTGCTTTCTTTCGTTCTGAACAAGTGTTACTGTTTTCTGCACAAAAGCGATTCTGCGAAGCAATGTGAACACTTGTGCTTCCCAGGCACAGAGAAGGTGCTAGCAGGGAATTCTCTGCCTGCCTTTCCCCAGTGCTCTGCAAGCTCTCCAGGAGAACAGCAAATCTGGGGCTCTGTGCTTTCTTTTGTTCTGAACAAGTGTTAGTGTTTTCTGCACAAAAGTGATTCTGCGAAGCAGTGTGAACAGGCACAGAGAAGGTGCTAGCAGGGAATTCTCTGCCTGCCTTTCCCCAGTGCTCTGCAAGCTCTCCAGGACAACATAAAATCTGGGGCTCTGTGCTTTCATTCGTTCTGAACAAGTGTTACTGTTTTCTGCACAAAAGCGATTCTGCGAAGCAATGTGAACACTTCTGCTTCCCAGGCACAGAGAAGGTGCTAGCAGGGAATTCTCTGCCTGCCTTTCCCCAGTGCTCTGCAAGCTCTCCAGGACAACAGTAAATCTGGGGCTCTGTGCTTTCTTTTGTTCTGAACAAGTGTTACTGTTTTCTGCACAAAAGCGATTCTGCGAAGCAATGTGAACACTTCTGCTTCCCAGGCACAGAGAAGGTGCTAGCAGGGAATTCTCTGCCTGCCTTTCCCCAGTGCTCTGCAAGCTCTCCAGGACAACAGTAAATCTGGGGCTCTGTGCTTTCATTCATTCTGAACAAGTGTTACTGTTTTCTGCACAAAAGCGATTCTGCGAAGCAATGTGAACACTTCTGCTTCCCAGGCACAGAGAAGGTGCTAGCAGGGAATTCTCTGCCTGCCTTTCCCCAGTGCTCTGCAGGCTCTCCAGGACAACAGCAAATCTGGGGCTCTGTGCTTTCTTTCGTTCTGAACAAGTGTTACTGTTTTCTGCACAAAAGCGATTCTGCGAAGCAATGTGAACACTTCTGCTTCCCAGGCACAGAGAAGGTGCTAGCAGGGAATTCTCTGCCTGCCTTTCCCCAGTGCTCTGCAAGCTCTCCAGGACAACATAAAATCTGGGGCTCTGTGCTTTCTTTCGTTCTGAACAAGTGTTACTGTTTTCTGCACAAAAGCGATTCTGCGAAGCAATGTGAACACTTGTGCTTCCCAGGCACAGAGAAGGTGCTAGCAGGGAATTCTCTGCCTGCCTTTCCCCAGTGCTCTGCAAGCTCTCCAGGACAACATAAAATCTGGGGCTCTGTGCTTTCTTTCGTTCTGAACAAGTGTTACTGTTTTCTGCACAAAAGCGATTCTGCAAAGCAATGTGAACACTTCTGCTTCCCAGGCACAGAGAAGGTGCTAGCAGGGAATTCTCTGCCTGCCTTTCCCCAGTGCTCTGCAAGCTCTCCAGGACAACATAAAATCTGGGGCTCTGTGCTTTCTTTCGTTCTGAACAAGTGTTACTGTTTTCTGCACAAAAGCGATTCTGCGAAGCAATGTGAACACTTCTGCTTCCCAGGCACAGAGAAGGTGCTAGCAGGGAATTCTCTGCCTGCCTTTCCCCAGTGCTCTGCAAGCTCTCCAGGACAACATAAAATCTGGGGCTCTGTGCTTTCTTTCCTTCTGAACAAGTGTTACTGTTTTCTGCACAAAAGCGATTCTGCGAAGCAATGTGAACACTTCTGCTTCCCAGGCACAGAGAAGGTGCTAGCAGGGAATTCTCTGCCTGCCTTTCCCCAGTGCTCTGCAAGCTCTCCAGGACAACATAAAATCTGGGGCTCTGTGCTTTCTTTCGTTCTGAACAAGTGTTAGTGTTTTCTGCACAAAAGCGATTCTGCCAAGCAATGTGAACACTTCTGCTTCCCAGGCACAGAGAAGGTGCTAGCAGGGAATTCTCTGCCTGCCTTTCCCCAGTGCTCTGCAAGCTCTCCAGGACAACATAAAATCTGGGGCTCTGTGCTTTCTTTCGTTCTGAACAAGTGTTAGTGTTTTCTGCACAAAAGCGATTCTGCGAAGCAATGTGAACACTTCTGCTTCCCAGGCACAGAGAAGGTGCTAGCAGGGAATTCTCTGCCTGCCTTTCCCCAGTGCTCTGCAAGCTCTCCAGGACAACATAAAATCTGGGGCTCTGTGCTTTCTTTCGTTCTGAACAAGTGTTACTGTTTTCTGCACAAAAGCGATTCTGCGAAGCAATGTGAACACTTCTGCTTCCCAGGCACAGAGAAGGTGCTAGCAGGGAATTCTCTGCCTGCCTTTCCCCAGTGCTCTTCAAGCTCTCCAGGACAACAGCAAATCTGGGGCTCTGTGCTTTCATTCGTTCTGAACAAGTGTTACTGTTTTCTGCACAAAAGCGATTCTGCGAAGCAATGTGAACACTTCTGCTTCCCAGGCACAGAGAAAGTGCTAGCAGGGAATTCTCTGCCTGCCTTTCCCCAGTGCTCTGCAAGCTCTCCAGGACAACATAAAATCTGGGGCTCTGTGCTTTCTTTCGTTCTGAACAAGTGTTACTGTTTTCTGCACAAAAGCGATTCTGCGAAGCAATGTGAACACTTCTGCTTCCCAGGCACAGAGAAGGTGCTAGCAGGGAATTCTCTGCCTGCCTTTCCCCAGTGCTCTGCAAGCTCTCCAGGACAACAGCAAATCTGGGGCTCTGTGCTTTCTTTCGTTCTGAACAAGTGTTACTGTTTTCTGCACAAAAGCGATTCTGCGAAGCAATGTGAACACCTGCTTCCCAGGCACAGAGAAGGTGCTAGCAGGGAATTCTCTGCTTGCCTTTCCCCAGTGCTCTGCAAGCTCTCCAGGACAACATAAAATCTGGGGCTCTGTGCTTTCATTCGTTCTGAACAAGTGTTACTGTTTTCTGCACAAAAGCGATTCTGCGAAGCAATGTGAACACTTCTGCTTCCCAGGCACAGAGAAGGTGCTAGCAGGGAATTCTCTGCCTGCCTTTCCCCAGTGCTCTGCAAGCTCTCCAGGACAACAGTAAATCTGGGGCTCTGTGCTTTCTTTCGTTCTGAACAAGTGTTACTGTTTTCTGCACAAAAGCGATTCTGCGAAGCAATGTGAACACTTCTGCTTCCCAGGCACAGAGAAGGTGCTAGCAGGGAATTCTCTGCCTGCCTTTCCCCAGTGCTCTGCAAGCTCTCCAGGACAACAGTAAATCTGGGGCTCTGTGCTTTCATTCGTTCTGAACAAGTGTTACTGTTTTCTGCACAAAAGCGATTCTGCGAAGCAATGTGAACACTTCTGCTTCCCAGGCACAGAGAAGGTGCTAGCAGGGAATTCTCTGCCTGCCTTTCCCCAGTGCTCTGCAGGCTCTCCAGGACAACAGCAAATCTGGGGCTCTGTGCTTTCTTTCGTTCTGAACAAGTGTTACTGTTTTCTGCACAAAAGCGATTCTGCGAAGCAATGTGAACACTTCTGCTTCCCAGGCACAGAGAAGGTGCTAGCAGGGAATTCTCTGCCTGCCTTTCCCCAGTGCTCTGCAAGCTCTCCAGGACAACATAAAATCTGGGGCTCTGTGCTTTCTTTCGTTCTGAACAAGTGTTACTGTTTTCTGCACAAAAGCGATTCTGCGAAGCACTGTGAACAGGCACAGAGAAGGTGATAGCAGGGAATTCTCTGCCTGCCTTTCCCCAGTGCTCTGCAAGCTCTCGAGGACAACAGCAAATCTGGGGCTCTGTGCTTTCATTCGTTCTGAACAAGTGTTACTGTTTTCTGCACAAAAGCGATTCTGCGAAGCAATGTGAACACTTCTGCTTCCCAGGCACAGAGAAGGTGCTAGCAGGGAATTCTCTGCCTGCCTTTCCCCAGTGCTCTGCAAGCTCTCCAGGACAACATAAAATCTGGGGCTCTGTGCTTTCTTTCGTTCTGAACAAGTGTTACTGTTTTCTGCACAAAAGCGATTCTGCGAAGCAGTGTGAACAGGCACAGAGAAGGTGCTAGCAGGGAATTCTCTGCCTGCCTTTCCCCAGTGCTCTGCAAGCTCTCGAGGACAACAGCAAATCTGGGGCTCTGTGCTTTCATTCGTTCTGAACAAGTGTTACTGTTTTCTGCACAAAAGCGATTCTGCGAAGCAATGTGAACACTTCTGCTTCCCAGGCACAGAGAAGGTGCTAGCAGGGAATTCTCTGCCTGCCTTTCCCCAGTGCTCTGCAAGCTCTCCAGGACAACATAAAATCTGGGGCTCTGTGCTTTCTTTCGTTCTGAACAAGTGTTAGTGTTTTCTGCACAAAAGCGATTCTGCGAAGCAGTGTGAACAGGCACAGAGAAGGTGCTAGCAGGGAATTCTCTGCCTGCCTTTCCCCAGTGCTCTGCAAGCTCTCCAGGACAACATAAAATCTGGGGCTCTGTGCTTTCTTTCGTTCTGAACAAGTGTTACTGTTTTCTGCACAAAAGCGATTCTGCGAAGCAATGTGAACACTTCTGCTTCCCAGGCACAGAGAAGGTGCTAGCAGGGAATTCTCTGCCTGCCTTTCCCCAGTGCTCTGCAAGCTCTCCAGGACAACAGCAAATCTGGGGCTCTGTGCTTTCTTTCGTTCTGAACAAGTGTTACTGTTTTCTGCACAAAAGCGATTCTGCGAAGCAATGTGAACACTTCTGCTTCCCAGGCACAGAGAAGGTGCTAGCAGGGAATTCTCTGCCTGCCTTTCCCCAGTGCTCTGCAAGCTCTCCAGGACAACATAAAATCTGGGGCTCTGTGCTTTCTTTCGTTCTGAACAAGTGTTAGTGTTTTCTGCACAAAAGCGATTCTGCGAAGCAATGTGAACACTTCTGCTTCCCAGGCACAGAGAAGGTGCTAGCAGGGAATTCTCTGCCTGCCTTTCCCCAGTGCTCTGCAAGCTCTCCACGACAACATAAAATCTGGGGCTCTGTGCTTTCTTTCGTTCTGAACAAGTGTTACTGTTTTCTGCACAAAAGCGATTCTGCGAAGCAATGTGAACACTTCTGCTTCCCAGGCACAGAGAAGGTGCTAGCAGGGAATTCTCTGCCTGCCTTTCCCCAGTGCTCTGCAAGCTCTCCAGGACAACATAAAATCTGGGGCTCTGTGCTTTCTTTCGTTCTGAACAAGTGTTACTGTTTTCTGCACAAAAGCGATTCTGCGAAGCAATGTGAACACTTCTG
This sequence comes from Strix uralensis, assembly GCF_047716275.1. Lineage (NCBI taxonomy): Eukaryota > Metazoa > Chordata > Aves > Strigiformes > Strigidae > Strix > Strix uralensis. The sequence goes on from NW_027436846.1 coordinate 133,803, forward strand.
CTTCCCAGGCACAGAGAAGGTGCTAGCAGGGAATTCTCTGCCTGCCTTTCCCCAGTGCTCTGCAAGCTCTCCAGGACAACATAAAATCTGGGGCTCTGTGCTTTCTTTCGTTCTGAACAAGTGTTACTGTTTTCTGCACAAAAGCGATTCTGCGAAGCAATGTGAACACTTCTGCTTCCCAGGCACAGAGAAGGTGCTAGCAGGGAATTCTCTGCCTGCCTTTCCCCAGTGCTCTGCAAGCTCTCGAGGACAACAGCAAATCTGGGGCTCTGTGCTTTCATTCGTTCTGAACAAGTGTTACTGTTTTCTGCACAAAAGCGATTCTGCGAAGCAATGTGAACACTTCTGCTTCCCAGGCACAGAGAAGGTGCTAGCAGGGAATTCTCTGCCTGCCTTTCCCCAGTGCTCTGCAAGCTCTCCAGGACAACATAAAATCTGGGGCTCTGTGCTTTCTTTTGTTCTGAACAAGTGTTACTGTTTTCTGCACAAAAGCGATTCTGCGAAGCAATGTGAACACTTCTGCTTCCCAGGCACAGAGAAGGTGCTAGCAGGGAATTCTCTGCCTGCCTTTCCCCAGTGCTCTGCAAGCTCTCCAGGACAACATAAAATCTGGGGCTCTGTGCTTTCTTTCGTTCTGAACAAGTGTTACTGTTTTCTGCACAAAAGCGATTCTGCGAAGCAATGTGAACACTTCTGCTTCCCAGGCACAGAGAAGGTGCTAGCAGGGAATTCTCTGCCTGCCTTTCCCCGGTGCTCTGCAAGCTCTCCAGGACAACATAAAATCTGGGGCTCTGTGCTTTCTTTCGTTCTGAACAAGTGTTACTGTTTTCTGCACAAAAGCGATTCTGCGAAGCAATGTGAACACTTCTGCTTCCCAGGCACAGAGAAGGTGCTAGCAGGGAATTCTCTGCCTGCCTTTCCCCAGTGCTCTGCAAGCTCTCCAGGACAACATAAAATCTGGGGCTCTGTGCTTTCTTTCGTTCTGAACAAGTGTTACTGTTTTCTGCACAAAAGCGATTCTGCCAAGCAATGTGACAGGCACAGAGAAGGTGCTAGCAGGGAATTCTCTGCCTGCCTTTCCCCAGTGCTCTGCAAGCTCTCCAGGACAACATAAAATCTGGGGCTCTGTGCTTTCTTTCGTTCTGAACAAGTGTTACTGTTTTCTGCACAAAAGCGATTCTGCGAAGCAATGTGAACACTTCTGCTTCCCAGGCACAGAGAAGGTGCTAGCAGGGAATTCTCTGCCTGCCCTTCCCCAGTGCTCTGCAAGCTCTCCAGGACAACATAAAATCTGGGGCTCTGTGCTTTCTTTCGTTCTGAACAAGTGTTACTGTTTTCTGCACAAAAGCGATTCTGCGAAGCAATGTGAACACTTCTGCTTCGCAGGCACAGAGAAGGTGCTAGCAGGGAATTCTCTGCCTGCCTTTCCCCAGTGCTCTGCAAGCTCTCCAGGACAACATAAAATCTGGGGCTCTGTGCTTTCTTTCGTTCTGAACAAGTGTTACTGTTTTCTGCACAAAAGCGATTCTGCGAAGCAATGTGAACACTTCTGCTTCCCAGGCACAGAGAAGGTGCTAGCAGGGAATTCTCTGCCTGCCTTTCCCCAGTGCTCTGCAAGCTCTCCAGGACAACATAAAATCTGGGGCTCTGTGCTTTCTTTCGTTCTGAACAAGTGTTACTGTTTTCTGCACAAAAGCGATTCTGCGAAGCAATGTGAACACTTCTGCTTCCCAGGCACAGAGAAGGTGCTAGCAGGGAATTCTCTGCCTGCCTTTCCCCAGTGCTCTGCAAGCTCTCCAGGACAACATAAAATCTGGGGCTCTGTGCTTTCTTTCTTTCTCTACAAGTGTTAGTGTTTTCTGCACAAAAGCGATTCTGCGAAGCAATGTGAACAGGCACAGAGAAGGTGCTAGCAGGGAATTCTCTGCCTGCCTTTCCCCAGTGCTCTGCAAGCTCTCCAGGACAACAGCAAATCTGGGGCTCTGTGCTTTCTTTCGTTCTGAACAAGTGTTACTGTTTTCTGCACAAAAGCGATTCTGCGAAGCAATGTGAACACTTCTGCTTCCCAGGCACAGAGAAGGTGCTAGCAGGGAATTCTCTGCCTGCCTTTCCCCAGTGCTCTGCAAGCTCTCCAGGACAACAGCAAATCTGGGGCTCTGTGATTCCTTTCGTTCTGAACAAGTGTTACTGTTTTCTGCACAAAAGCGATTCTGCCAAGCAATGTGAACACTTCTGCTTCCCAGGCACAGAGAGGGTGCTAGCAGGGAATTCTCTGCCTGCCTTTCCCCAGTGCTCTGCAAGCTCTCCAGGACAACAGCAAATCTGGGGCTCTGTGCTTTCTTTCGTTCTGAACAAGTGTTACTGTTTTCTGCACAAAAGCGATTCTGCGAAGCAATGTGAACACTTCTGCTTCCCAGGCACAGAGAAGGTGCTAGCAGGGAATTCTCTGCCTGCCTTTCCCCAGTGCTCTGCAAGCTCTCCAGGACAACATAAAATCTGGGGCTCTGTGCTTTCTTTCGTTCTGAACAAGTGTTAGTGTTTTCTGCACAAAAGCGATTCTGCGAAGCAATGTGAACACTTCTGCTTCCCAGGCACAGAGAAGGTGCTAGCAGGGAATTCTCTGCCTGCCTTTCCCCAGTGCTCTGCAAGCTCTCCACGACAACATAAAATCTGGGGCTCTGTGCTTTCTTTCGTTCTGAACAAGTGTTACTGTTTTCTGCACAAAAGCGATTCTGCGAAGCAATGTGAACACTTCTGCTTCCCAGGCACAGAGAAGATGCTAGCAGGGAATTCTCTGCCTGCCTTTCCCCAGTGCTCTGCAAGCTCTCCAGGACAACATAAAATCTGGGGCTCTGTGCTTTCTTTCGTTCTGAACAAGTGTTACTGTTTTCTGCACAAAAGCGATTCTGCGAAGCAATGTGAACACTTCTGCTTCCCAGGCACAGAGAAGGTGCTAGCAGGGAATTCTCTGCCTGCCTTTCCCCAGTGCTCTGCAAGCTCTCCAGGACAACAGCAAATCTGGGGCTCTGTGCTTTCTTTCGTTCTGAACAAGTGTTACTGTTTTCTGCACAAAAGCGATTCTGCGAAGCAATGTGAACACTTCTGCTTCCCAGGCACAGAGAAGGTGCTAGCAGGGAATTCTCTGCCTGCCTTTCCCCAGTGCTCTGCAAGCTCTCCAGGACAACATAAAATCTGGGGCTCTGTGCTTTCTTTCGTTCTGAACAAGTGTTACTGTTTTCTGCACAAAAGCGATTCTGCGAAGCAATGTGAACACTTCTGCTTCCCAGGCACAGAGAAGGTGCTAGCAGGGAATTCTCTGCCTGCCTTTCCCCAGTGCTCTGCAAGCTCTCCAGGACAACATAAAATCTGGGGCTCTGTGCTTTCTTTCGTTCTGAACAAGTGTTAGTGTTTTCTGCACAAAAGCGATTCTGCGAAGCAATGTGAACACTTCTGCTTCCCAGGCACAGAGAAGGTGCTAGCAGGGAATTCTCTGCCTGCCTTTCCCCGGTGCTCTGCAAGCTCTCCAGGACAACATAAAATCTGGGGCTCTGTGCTTTCTTTCGTTCTGAACAAGTGTTACTGTTTTCTGCACAAAAGCGATTCTGCGAAGCAATGTGAACACTTCTGCTTCCCAGGCACAGAGAAGGTGCTAGCAGGGAATTCTCTGCCTGCCTTTCCCCAGTGCTCTGCAAGCTCTCCAGGACAACATAAAATCTGGGGCTCTGTGCTTTCTTTCGTTCTGAACAAGTGTTACTGTTTTCTGCACAAAAGCGATTCTGCGAAGCAATGTGAACACTTCTGCTTCCCAGGCACAGAGAAGGTGCTAGCAGGGAATTCTCTGCCTGCCTTTCCCCAGTGCTCTGCAAGCTCTCCAGGACAACATAAAATCTGGGGCTCTGTGCTTTCTTTCGTTCTGAACAAGTGTTAGTGTTTTCTGCACAAAAGCGATTCTGCGAAGCAATGTGAACACTTCTGCTTCCCAGGCACAGAGAAGGTGCTAGCAGGGAATTCTCTGCCTGCCTTTCCCCAGTGCTCTGCAAGCTCTCCAGGACAACATAAAATCTGGGGCTCTGTGCTTTCTTTCGTTCTGAACAAGTGTTACTGTTTTCTGCACAAAAGCGATTCTGCGAAGCAATGTGAACACTTCTGCTTCCCAGGCACAGAGAAGGTGCTAGCAGGGAATTCTCTGCCTGCCTTTCCCCAGTGCTCTGCAAGCTCTCCAGGACAACATAAAATCTGGGGCTCTGTGCTTTCTTTCGTTCTGAACAAGTGTTACTGTTTTCTGCACAAAAGCGATTCTGCGAAGCAATGTGAACACTTCTGCTTCCCAGGCACAGAGAAGGTGCTAGCAGGGAATTCTCTGCCTGCCTTTCCCCAGTGCTCTGCAAGCTCTCCAGGACAACATAAAATCTGGGGCTCTGTGCTTTCTTTCGTTCTGAACAAGTGTTACTGTTTTCTGCACAAAAGCGATTCTGCGAAGCAATGTGAACACTTCTGCTTCCCAGGCACAGAGAAGGTGCTAGCAGGGAATTCTCTGCCTGCCTTTCCCCAGTGCTCTGCAAGCTCTCCAGGACAACATAAAATCTGGGGCTCTGTGCTTTCTTTCGTTCTGAACAAGTGTTACTGTTTTCTGCACAAAAGCGATTCTGCGAAGCAATGTGAACACTTCTGCTTCCCAGGCACAGAGAAGGTGCTAGCAGGGAATTCTCTGCCTGCCTTTCCCCAGTGCTCTGCAAGCTCTCCAGGACAACATAAAATCTGGGGCTCTGTGCTTTCTTTCGTTCTGAACAAGTGTTACTGTTTTCTGCACAAAAGCGATTCTGCGAAGCAATGTGAACACTTCTGCTTCCCAGGCACAGAGAAGGTGCTAGCAGGGAATTCTCTGCCTGCCTTTCCCCAGTGCTCTGCAAGCTCTCCAGGACAACAGCAAATCTGGGGCTCTGTGCTTTCTTTCATTCTGAACAAGTGTTACTGTTTTCTGCACAAAAGCAATTCTGCGAAGCAATGTGAACACTTCTGCTTCCCAGGCACAGAGAAGGTGCTAGCAGGGAATTCTCTGCCTGCCTTTCCCCAGTGCTCTGCAAGCTCTCCAGGACAACATAAAATCTGGGGCTCTGTGCTTTCTTTCGTTCTGAACAAGTGTTACTGTTTTCTGCACAAAAGCGATTCTGCGAAGCAATGTGAACACTTCTGCTTCCCAGGCACAGAGAAGGTGCTAGCAGGGAATTCTCTGCCTGCCTTTCCCCAGTGCTCTGCAAGCTCTCCAGGACAACATAAAATCTGGGGCTCTGTGCTTTCTTTCGTTCTGAACAAGTGTTACTGTTTTCTGCACAAAAGCGATTCTGCGAAGCAATGTGAACACTTCTGCTTCCCAGGCACAGAGAAGGTGCTAGCAGGGAATTCTCTGCCTGCCTTTCCCCAGTGCTCTGCAAGCTCTCCAGGACAACATAAAATCTGGGGCTCTGTGCTTTCTTTCGTTCTGAACAAGTGTTACTGTTTTCTGCACAAAAGCGATTCTGCGAAGCAATGTGAACACTTCTGCTTCCCAGGCACAGAGAAGGTGCTAGCAGGGAATTCTCTGCCTGCCTTTCCCCAGTGCTCTGCAAGCTCTCCAGGACAACAGCAAATCTGGGGCTCTGTGCTTTCTTTCGTTCTGAACAAGTGTTACTGTTTTCTGCACAAAAGCGATTCTGCGAAGCAATGTGAACACTTCTGCTTCCCAGGCACAGAGAAGGTGCTAGCAGGGAATTCTCTGCCTGCCTTTCCCCAGTGCTCTGCAAGCTCTCCAGGACAACATAAAATCTGGGGCTCTGTGCTTTCTTTCGTTCTGAACAAGTGTTACTGTTTTCTGCACAAAAGCGATTCTGCGAAGCAATGTGAACACTTCTGCTTCCCAGGCACAGAGAAGGTGCTAGCAGGGAATTCTCTGCCTGCCTTTCCCCAGTGCTCTGCAAGCTCTCCAGGACAACATAAAATCTGGGGCTCTGTGCTTTCTTTCGTTCTGAACAAGTGTTACTGTTTTCTGCACAAAAGCGATTCTGCGAAGCAATGTGAACACTTCTGCTTCCCAGGCACAGAGAAGGTGCTAGCAGGGAATTCTCTGCCTGCCTTTCCCCAGTGCTCTGCAAGCTCTCCAGGACAACATAAAATCTGGGGCTCTGTGCTTTCTTTCGTTCTGAACAAGTGTTACTGTTTTCTGCACAAAAGCGATTCTGCGAAGCAATGTGAACACTTCTGCTTCCCAGGCACAGAGAAGGTGCTAGCAGGGAATTCTCTGCCTGCCTTTCCCCAGTGCTCTGCAAGCTCTCCAGGACAACATAAAATCTGGGGCTCTGTGCTTTCTTTCGTTCTGAACAAGTGTTACTGTTTTCTGCACAAAAGCGATTCTGCGAAGCAATGTGAACACTTCTGCTTCCCAGGCACAGAGAAGGTGCTAGCAGGGAATTCTCTGCCTGCCTTTCCCCAGTGCTCTGCAAGCTCTCCAGGACAACATAAAATCTGGGGCTCTGTGCTTTCTTTCGTTCTGAACAAGTGTTAGTGTTTTCTGCACAAAAGCGATTCTGCGAAGCAATGTGAACACTTCTGCTTCCCAGGCACAGAGAAGGTGCTAGCAGGGAATTCTCTGCCTGCCTTTCCCCAGTGCTCTGCAAGCTCTCCAGGACAACAGCAAATCTGGGGCTCTGTGCTTTCTTTCATTCTGAACAAGTGTTACTGTTTTCTGCACAAAAGCGATTCTGCGAAGCAATGTGAACACTTCTGCTTCCCAGGCACAGAGAAGGTGCTAGCAGGGAATTCTCTGCCTGCCTTTCCCCAGTGCTCTGCAAGCTCTCCAGGACAACATAAAATCTGGGGCTCTGTGCTTTCTTTCGTTCTGAACAAGTGTTACTGTTTTCTGCACAAAAGCGATTCTGCGAAGCAATGTGAACACTTCTGCTTCCCAGGCACAGAGAAGGTGCTAGCAGGGAATTCTCTGCCTGCCTTTCCCCAGTGCTCTGCAA